>NC_071286.1:77319496-77407705 GCF_943735745.2 Anopheles bellator | reverse complement strand
GAAAATAGAAAATAGAAAATAGAAAATAGAAAATAGAAAATAGAAAACAGATAAAAGAAAATAGAAAATAGAAAATAGAAAAAAGAAAAATTCTCGATTATCCCGCATTCGAATTTCCTAATGACGTATTCGATCAGCTTCCCTTCTCGCTTTCCGTTGGATGCATGTCAAAACTCGCACCAGCTGGTTAAAATTGCTTGAAAACTTTCCGAAAACTTACTTAGCTTTTGTATGGGAGCCCCCCTTTGTAAAGTGGAGAGTGGTTTCAAACATTCACCAAAATATTTTCCCTTCTTAAAAACTCGCATCTGCAGATTTTGGTTCGATTTGTTCGAAAACAACCGGAATTATACTTCTACTTTAGCTTTCAATTATATCGACCACGTGGCACACAAGGCTCGCTGGTGGAGAAGCCTGGTGCTTTTCACGTAACGCAGAACTGGTGTCCGTTTTCAATTTATACGGCATAAATTGAAGGGCTGAAAAGTAGAAAGAAATTTTAAACTACATTTTTGGCCGGTTGATTGATCAGCAAACAAACTGCCCGTGGAAATAACCATCATTCAAACGGAACCGTTACAACCGAGCGTTACCGTTTAAACAGGCACAGCGCCACGTCCGGAATTCACGGGAAACTCCATCTCATGTTGCGAAAAAACGTCAACCCCAAACACGACCACAGACACACACATATGGACGATTTCCGAAGTCTGGGCGGCCAGACGAGCCGAACCCGAAACGAGACCGGGCCAGAAAAGCACGTGTTCCGCCTGGAAGTGCGCTGCCCGTTCGGCTTTCCAGTCGGTGGTGCGGGAAAATCGGAATGTTGCGCCGACTCGGAAAAGTGTTCCAGGGAACCACTGGAAGCGCCACCGAGCCCGCTGACTCCCGCTTCCAGTCGACGGGTGCAGCGAGGGGGCACCAGCACCTGGCGGAAGAACCCCCGTTTTGACCCGGCCCGGGTGGCGCCGTTCACAGCTCGGGCCCGGCCGCTTTTGGCCGGGGGTTTTTGACAGCCAGCTCTTGGCCCCAGCGAGCAAGCTTTTTGACAGCTCCTCCGTCCGTCCGGTCGGTCGGTCGGCTGTTGTAGCTGCTGGTACTCACTGATGATGTGTGGGGCCGCCGATGTGTCTGTATGGGTGCAATTGTCGGCGGCTGGCCAGAGAGTACACATTGGGGGTAATCATTTCCGAAGCTTATTATCGCGTACAAACAATGATTACAGCACCAGCGAGCGAGCGAGCGACCAGCGACCAACGCGAGCAGATGAACCCGAAACTCGCGGTGCGAGCGTGTGCGTGAACTCGCTGGCCACTAGAAGGGACATTTCGGTTTTTTTCCAATCTCAGTACAGCAAGGAGTATCCGTGGTGCCTTTCGTACGGCGGGCATAGTGCTGCAAGAACGCGAATGCCTTGCAGTAGGTACCGTGCCGTAGTAGGCTGGCTAACCTGTTTTCCCGAGCGACACCAGTCCTTTCGTCGTGTTTGTGTGCTAAGGCTGGGGATATGGTACACTTTTCCTCGCACTCATTATTATTGACAGGCTTGCCAGGAATGAATGTCGTCGGAACGAGTGCCGTCAGTGACTGCTGATGTGGAGCTCTGTGCACGCGCGTGTTTCCCGTCCTCGAGTGCGATGCGCCTGAATAGGCGAAACATCCCAGTGACCGGTGGAAAAATCGTAGCCCAATCGTAGCCCAATCGTAGCAACCATTGCCGAGTAGTCCCTGTCTGCAGTAGTGGCAGTAGTATAGCGGTTAGAACTTCACAAAGGACGGTGAGGCCCACGGAGGCTCCAATACGAAGGTTACCGCTGGCCGAGTAAGGTGAACGGTGTTACGGATCGAGTGAGTAGTTGTATTGGTGCTTCACTAGCTCTGTGCGGATCTCATACCACTCCGCGTTATGGGGTCATCCAGACGCACAGTAAACTGTTAGCCCGTCCGGAAAAGTGTCGGCTTTGCGCGTTTAAAAATGATTTCGATTGTGTCGGTCGTATCGTGACGAACCAGCAGGTCTGTGGACTGGGTGAGGTGTAAAGTGCTTCCGCGTGCGCCTCGACCGTGTCAGGCTGTGGTTATAAAGTAGGGTCCTCGAAAACGGAATAATAGTTAGCGGTGGGAACGTAACAGTCAGTCCCGCAGCCTTTCGGTAGGAAATCAACGTCTTCTATGGGACCCGCGATAGTTAGCTCCCGGCCGAAGGAAGAAGGACGGAATGGCACCACTTGAATTTATTGGTTCGCGGGTGTATTTGTGTGCGTGAGAGGAAGGAAAACTTGGGCACCGAATAGCTCCGTCTGGTCTAGCTGTGGGACCGCCGGGTCCGTTCTGGCGGTTGGGCTATTGATTGGTCTACCCCGTTCTTCACGGACAAATCCTTGCCAGCAATTCAACCCTGCGGAGCTGCTCACCACGTGAATCGTGGCCCTTGTAACGGACACAGACACGACAAGCATTGCAAATAGAGTCAGTCAGTAGAGTGGAACACACATATAGAACCCCGGCAATCAAGAGTTCTTCGGAGCCAAAACTGAACATTGTTCGTTGAATAAGATAAATAATTGTAAAAAAATGCCTACCAGTTATGAACATTTGGCTGCGAATCAAGGACGGGTCACGGGTCCGGATGAAGCCACTCCTCGCGTAGCTGGGCCCTTCATCGCACTGCATCATTCACTGTCCCTTGTCGTGGGCCCGTGCTGGAGTAAATTAAATTACTAATGTGACATGCGATGAGAAATGTAATCAACATCTTCCACCTTTCGCTGCTCGCTCCGGATTGTGTTTGTCGGTGGCGCCACATTTGGGGCCACGGAGCCCGTTGTCTTTGGCGCTGGGCACTGTTGGCACGTGCCTTCCGCCAGGCGCTAACGAGACAGAGAGAGAGAGAGCTATGAATTTTCCATCAACGGTCTGCGGCCCTGTACCGTGTTGTTGGGTGCCGAGTTACGCTGTTCCTTGCATCCTTCAAGAATACTGTTCCTGCGTTCATTCCAGCCACCTTATCAGTGAAGTGGAGCTGTTATCTATTTGGTTCACCTTTTTTGGGCACCGCATGAACTCGCACCCTTTAGCATGAACGCCGAGAGGGACGGTGTTCATTGGGGTTGACATCGATTGCGGACCGCAAATCGCAATACTCATTCGCCCACCGCCGACAGGGCTGACTGTTTTGGTTTGATTCCGTCTTTTTTCAGTTTGTCGATTCGCCAAATAACCCACCACCAACTGGCTGTTTGTGTGGGTAAGAGAGAGAGAGAGAGAGAGAGAGAGAGAGAGAGAGAGAGAGAGAGAGAGAGAGAGAGAGAGAGAGAGAGAGAGAGAGAGAGAGAGAGAGAGAGAGAAACACTCGTTTGCCTATAATCGATATTTCGATATCTGGTCCGATCTGGTAAAGGGCCAGCCCTGGGCTTGACGGCGCAGACGACAGACTGGTCATGTTCGCTTGTCGTCGAGTGGAGTCGATTCAATTGTCGCCAATTTTTTTCATCACCACCCGCCGCCGAGGCCCTTCTCCGACTGCCACAGAAAGAGATGCTCCGTCTCGTTCTACTTCGGGCGGCGGTCGGGACTCCCTGACCTAGCGAACACGTCCATCGGCCGCACCCTTGTTGGAGTGGAGCACGAACTGCTACATGCTCACCCGGGTTTTCCGGGAGTTGTCACCCTCTCCCACTCAGTCCCACTGGGAGTCACTGGGAGTCCGAGCCTTTGATCGTACAACCTCCTCGGGCGCCCGAGTGGTGGAAGCTAATGGAGCCCTAATTATGACCCGACCGCTACACATCCTGGGCAAACAGCCTCGTTTTGGTGCTGGGTGGCGGGCGGCCGGGCTAAGGGTCAGTGTGGTTCGGGGTGGAAAAAATAATTACGCCACCGAAGCATTTCATCACGCGCCTCGGGCGTCAATTACGTAATCACACACCCCTTGGGCAGGGAAAGGATCGGCCCGTGCCCGGCTCCGGGTGTCAGAAGGCAGGTCTGGAGTCTCTGGAGAAAAATGTTGCCACGTTGAGGAAGTGCAAAGGGTTTGTTTTCCGGTTTTTACTCAGTAGCCAGCAGCCGTCTCGCTCGTTCGTGTTCCGAGCTCCGGGACAGGTGTGTCCTTTTATCGCGTCCCTGCGGTAACACCGGTAATTGAGCGTGATATTTCATGCAATTTATGTCCCGTGGCTGGAGACCCTGAAAGGTGCGGCCAAATGGCGGCCTTTGGAGGGGTTCATCTTTTCCAGCGCCAGCCAGCCTTATGCTGGAAGCGGAACCACAGCTGACCCAACATCGGACCCATGTTGGGTGGCGCAAACCTAGCGCAAAATACTGCAATACGTATTATCGATTATTCTTGACCGGGCCGGCCCAGGCCACAGCAGGTCTCCTCGGAGAGGGACAACAGACCCACAGAGAGAGAGAGAGAAAGAGAGCTGGTTTGGAAAAATAAGAGCATCGGATGGCCTGTACGGTGAACGAAAGAGAGAAGACATCGTGCCCGGTGGCGGTGGGTCGTGGGCCAAAAAAGAAATCAATAGAGAACGGGTGAACATGCACCGCCGGTGTGCCGTGCGCCGGGTGCATGCATGCAAAATGGGCCAACATAATGCTCCCGCTCCCCGGGAGCCGAGAAGAAAATGAATTTTCTAGGGCACACTTTCTCGTGTGCATCGTGGTCGAGCCACTTTTTGCTGCCGAGACTCGGGCCTCCGTTCTCCGTTGGCTATTAATAAGCGGGAAAAAATCGAGGCAATACAAAGGGTTTACTTTTGTCGTTCAGGGAGGCGAGCCGGGTAGTGCCTATTGATTTTCAGGGGGTCGTCCTCGGAACAGACGGGGAGGTTTCTTACCGCGCCGTGCCATCATTCCGCCGTCTCTTGTTTTGTCAATAATTGATTGGCCGTGTCCTTCACGCGCCTGTTGTCATCTGGTGACAAATACGGCTGGAGCACTGCCAGCAACTTCAAGGACCTTAGCTTTCCGCGTCTTCTGCACTGCACGGGCTCGCTTCTTCGTGGGGTCTTCATTCGGCACAGAAATAGAATTGCACTGCGAGATAACACTTCGGAGCATTCCCGGATTGCGTGGGGCACAGCAACATGCACACAATTAATTCATCGATACCTCGTTGACAGAGATGTAGTGGATCCGATCGGAAAGTGAAGCTTCCATCACACAACGGATGAAGTGAAGGCTGTTGAAGTGCTACAGTATCAAGCGTTCAATGAAGGATCCCTTTGCGGAAAGTGTTTGATGCCGACAAAAAAGAGTAAAAGTCGATACAACGTGTAGCCCAAGGCTTTAATTTCAATCGATAACCGCAAAAGAAGGAGTATGAAAAGTTAGAAGCAGAAAAGTGCTGAAGCCGACGAAAGAGTTTAGAGTCAATGCTGCTGTCGCAGAATTGTGCCATTTCTTCCGCAATTAAATGTGTTAAAAGTGTGTGTCCATGTACGAGTGTTGTTGCTGTGTTGCGCATTAATTAATGTGCGAGTCTGTTCCACGGTTCCGGCCACATTCGCGGAAGCAGGAAGCAGGCTGCATGCGGTCCGGCGAGCAGCGATCGCTCGGAGGCAGCAATAGCGCAAGTGATCGGGCGGATATAACCGGAGCAGCGCCAACAATTCGCCACCACGGATCTCGGAATTGAACTCACGGTCTCGCCGTGCCCCGCCCCGCTGTCGGCTTCTCCTATGGTGGTTGGGATGAACGCGAGACACCATCTCACATCTTCGCTATCCCAAAATCTGGACACCCACTGTACCGAGTTTCCGGACGGCTTCGAGGAAACGCTACAGCTACAGGTGAGTGAACTGTTTTCGGTGACACTGTTCCTGTTTCGCTACCAAACTGCGTCTGCCGCTCCCTTGCTTCGGACTCCAGAACCAAACCCTCGGCGGACGCGGAGTGCACTGAGCGCATTCGGTGTCGAAACATTTTACGTGCTAATTAATGTTGTGCGGCAACCGCCAAACAGCTCGAAGTCCCCCATTCGCCTCGGATGCGGAGCGTACCAAATTGGATTATGAATGTGTGGCATCGTGAGATTTGGTCTCTGGCGTTCGGGGCCGCTCAACTCTCGAAAGATGCCCGGCCCCGAAATGCGGTGCTCCGGGCGATTAGTTGAAAGCTGGTCGCTGGTTGCGCAGTTGATTTGAATATCTTCCAAAATCCGGTTGTGGCCGCGACGTCACCCCAGGTCAGCAAGATGGAACGGGCGAGTGTAGATTCTTCTTTTACACCTTCACCTACGGGCCCGACGCGTAATGTGTACAGGTTTTATTTCCTCTCGGACGGCCGTCGTCGATTTTTACGTTCATTTCATAGCCCCTTTCATTATCCTGCATCCGACCGAAGTGGTTGATGAAGTACGCCCAGAAGAGGAATTGGAAAATTTATAATATGAATTTGTTTATTGATAGACACCCGGTGATAAAATGGAGGAAAAGTTTCACCTTCCTCCTTGGATGGGCGCGCTGCTGGAGTTGGCCCATTATAATGGATGCCAGTGGCTTGGGTCAGATTTTTGAGGTCCGACCCGAACGTTGCGCGGCGATGGACAGATACTTGGTGATACAACATATCACACGCTCATGTGAGATGGTCAGTGTTCTTGGGCCATCGTCTTCAAGCTTCAATTACCGAAAGTTTTTCGATTTGAGATTTTATTACTTTACGACACGGTTCCCGTGTTCGTTTTCCGGAGCGACCAGTGCGCCGGATGGTCGAAAGATTTGTCGGGCAAAGATGCGAGATAATCTCCGAATCAGATATCCAGCCAACCGCTAAGCCAACACCACGTTGATGGTGAAAAATGAAGCAGATAATGCGACATACCTTTATAAAAGTTTTATGAAATCATGAATCTAAATGGCCACCGTAATGTACTTTGGTGCCCGAACCGGGCGGATGCTGTTAGTTTGTAATTTACTTTTTCGACCGGTTGCGAGGACTCGCGCGACGGGTGATTTGTCACCAAATTGCTACAACTACCAAGCTCTGCAATGCCGCACTACACATGCGGCCGGGCGAGAACAGTCATCGGGGCTTAAGTGCTGATATTAAAAATCCGAGACAGGTCGATTTATTTCCTTACCTTCGGGCCCGGTACTTGTGAGTGTCTGTGTTTTGTTGCGGTCTAACGTTCGTTATGTTCTCCGTTTGGTCATAAGAATTTAATGCAAGGCAGTGAGCATCGTTATTACAATCTTGTTTTGCTAATGCTTTACGGGATGTTTTTTTAAGTTTTGGGGTATTTTGATTTCTGTCGTTTTAATGATCGGATGGGTTTCTGAATTATTAATTAAGAAACTTTTGAAATACTATCCCGCCGTTAATTGAGGAGCGGTTTCTCGTTTTGTTTTGCATTTCAGAAGGTTTAGCAACAGTGCCATCTTCCTAACGACACTGTAACCTTATTAAAAAAAATATTATTTCAATCATTAAACCATATTTTCATTTTTCCAGCTTTAGAAATATGTTTTCTAAGTATTTGTTTTGTAAAAGTTTACTATTTCACCGCTCGTGCTATTGCGACGAGTAGTTGCGCTTCAGCCGCATGGTATTAGCTCGAAGCAACAAAGTATGGTCTAGGATTTGGCCAGAGGTCGCTTAAATTAGTGGTGATTAATTTTGAACCCATACGATGACTTCAGATGTGGAGCTTGGGTTTGATTTTATTGCCGCCCGTGCGTTCGCGCTTTTGACGCTGGGTCCCAGAAATAAAAGGAAAGCAGAACAAGGGTCGGGTTTTACGCAGACCATAGTTGGTCTTTGTAAGATCGTTAGTTGATCTTTTTTTTATTACCCCGCGGGTTTAATCTCTGTTTCGATTTTTCATCGGCGAGTTTGAATACTAATTCGTTGGTAATGATTTGAAATTGTGTTCCGCGGTCGCGACAAACGACGGCGGTCGGTCCGGATGGCGAACGGGCGAAGAGGCGACCATCGTACATAGCTGACCCACGGGTTATTACCTCGGGCCTCGGAGGCAGCGGAATCGAAATACATAATTAGACATTTAACCATCGCCAACCGGAAATGGATAGCCGGTGCTGATACGATTTATACGCTTCCCTCGCGCGCGCGCACTAATGTTGCGCCCAACTACGGTCGCCGTTAATTTTTGAGCACACAGGGCAGCTGTGTTTGGTGTGGTGTTTCGCGGTCCGAAAGGGTAACTGACCTTGAATTTTAAATCAACATTTGTCCACTGCTAGAAACTGCTGAAGTGCACAAAAATGGATAGCTGCCTTGATTTATGGGAGGCCAATGATGAATTTCGTTTTTATGGTTTTACCACTAGACCGACCGTTCGATTTGATGGGGTAGGAGCAGCAAAAAAGCTAGTGCGCTGTAGTCACCTTCAAGTCCGGCACCGTGATTAAGAAATACGACAGCTTTAATGCTTTAATGCTTTTCTGCACGGATTCGGGCTTGGGCGAAAACCGCTTAGACAAAAACTGCAATATAATATGCAAAACTGTTTGAAGCACAAATTGATTAAACTCAATAAACGGTTATACGACCGAAGCCGAAGCGTACATACAAACGTGCGTTTAATTTTTTTGTCCCCGTCCTGCACATGCTTCCTAGTTTGGAAGCAATAAATGCGGCCACAACTAAAAATTCCCACGATTCGGTGCATAAATTTGGGAATAGGAACTGAGTTTTAATATCGAAAAGCAGTAACATTATAAAACTTTTGCCCAGAAAGTAATGTAAGACGCAGTTTTCTATTCACGCCGAAAACACCGATATTAGTATTAGATAACCATCGACAGAATAAGCCGACTCTCTCGCGATGAAAACGCCTTTTTATCTTGCAATGTGCGACCTTTTTCAAAATGTTTTGCCTGAGTTATGTTTCACCACCAAACCAATGAGATTTATTTTGCATATAATTATTCAAGATGGCCGTTAATCCAAGATGGCCGTAATTTATTGTCGAATATTTTTGGTTCACGTTGTGCGGCAAAAATTGAACCGCGATCGCGATGCGGTCAACAAGGAGGAAGGAGGACACTAAAAAACGGCGGATTGGAAACAATCGAGCACTGCGAGTGTGCGCGTCTTTAGATTCGTATGCTTCCTAATGAGTCACATACACATGGACGAGTATAATGAAGACGATCATCGTTCGGCGCCCGTGGGTTGGTTGACTGAAAAAGGAAAACTGGAACCGGCGTCGGCTTCTATCAAATGTTGAGCATTTGTCGTCGCCACGGTGCGTAATTATATTCAACATGGTCTTCAGCCCGCCTGAAATTGTGCGCCCTCCTTACGGGGATACCCGAAATGCCAAGCAAAAATGCTCTCGCCGGACCACGCTGGTAGTACCGTGCTTCGGTGTTGGCCGGTTTTATGTTTCCAGCGTTGGTAGAAACGCCGCGAAGAAGGACAGTAGAAAATGGCACGATATCGATTGTATTAATTTGGAGTTTAACGTTTAGTTTTTTTTTCTGTCGCTGTTCCAATGGGCGACAGCACATACCTAGAGTTTGAAGTCAGTTTATGTACGACGCTCTACGGCCCCGCGGTCGGGGGACTATACTACAGAAACCCGCCCCGGGTTTTGGGGCCCGGACTTCAGGGCACTGCTAGCGCTTTAGATGTTAATTTTACGTATTATTTATTTTCTGAATATTTGATGTGATTGTGGTTTTTTTTCGGTTGTTGTTATTTTACATTTGCCTCGCTCGATCATCGCTTTAAAATGTCACGCACATTACGCGAGATGCCGAGTTTTTTGTTCGATCGATCGGCCAGTGTTGGGTTGTGTTTGGGTTGATTTGATGATAGGAAATAACTTTGTTGAGATGGTGAATGGACAATCAATGCGTAAAGACGTCCCCGAGCCCCAGGATGGAGTCGAACCACTTGGGCCGTCCAACTTGTTACGCCCGAATTTAATGCAGATGACCAAACCTTGACTAGCTTAGGCGTTTTTGTTGGATGCATAGTTTTTTTGTACCTGTTTCGATGGCGCAGTTTAATTCGCAGGCTCTGTCGGTGCCATCGATATAGACTTGGTGAAAATTTTCGGATAAACAGTATAAACACTTTCACTTGAAGAGGGCGAACAGTGAATTTTATCCATTTATGTAAGAACGGTTGAGCTGGTGTGGATAACAAAACTCAGTTTATTGGACCCAACTGTACGATACAAACAACTGCTCTATAGTACGTCTTGTTCTACTGACCGCCAACTGTCACTGCCTTCTTGGCGCGCCATGCTCCTCCGCTGTCACCTGCGGTCGCCCTGTGGAAGTACTACTACCTATTCTCGCTTCTGGTGAAAATTCCGTCACCTTTCCCACATTTATTTTGGGCAGTTCCTCCGCAAAGTGGCTAAAATGAAAAATTATAAAATCCAGATTAGTAGTAAAGCTGTTCACCATTCCAACCGCTAAGTGTCCAGCGTGAGAACTCGATGACATTTGCACAGCTGGACCAAGGCTTGCGGCTTATGATTGGCTTCTAATGTTTTATTTCAGTTTGTGACAAATGTGTTTCCAAACATGCAACTCCAAATGCGCTTTTCGTGGCAGTAAATGTTCCACCGTATCTTAAAGTCGACCGAAACCCACCGGGGGACTAAGCGCGAGGGCGGCCCACTGACCTATTGAAGTGTGAAATAGTTTGGCGTGCTTCGCGAAATATCCCAGGTCGACAACATCGGCGCCTTCGGCGGTTCGGTTGTCGCGTTCGTTGGTCGGCTTCCCTTCTACGGGAACGTTAACGAAGTCAATAACCGGCACACATACGACCGATCGATGATACACCCGCTGTTTCCACCGAAGGCGACCCACGGGGAGATTGTATGCTGCCGCTGGACAGCCCACCGATCAACGCTGGCCGGTGGTCTGCTTCTTCACTTTTGCTTTCCAGCCAACGTTCGTGCTCTTCGCCGATCGCTACTTCGGCCACTCGACAGGACACTGGGCAGCTCCGATGCTCGAGTTTGATGCAGATTTATCCATTCTTGTCTTTCCTTCGCCAAATCAAACCCATTTGGTTGATTGAATTTGAGAGCCGGCAGGGCCGGAGCTAACCTGGGCCAGCGACAGGATTGATGGATGAGACCTAGTAGGAAGCCAGTTGGCACGGTTTGCCATGGTTTCTGGTTCAACGATCTCGGTCACACTGTCAGGCGGAAAAGGCAACACCGCGGCACGTTGACCGCTAGCGGAAGGAAACAATTTAAATTGCGCCGTTCGCACCGTTCGCGCCTTTCGTGTTGCTTTGGGAGGTTGCGTCACACGCCACCAACAACAGAAAAAAAGCTGACACAGTCTCTAGGGGGCCAGGGGCTTTGGAATGGCTGGCTCACGAAGCAACACAGAGTGGCACCGCTAGCGGTCGGGTTTGGCATGTGAGCAGCCAACCCGGAGGCTCGTGATGCGACTTGGAAGAGGTTAAACGGTTTCGTGCTGACCTTAGCGCTTGGAATCAATCATTTCCGCGTTTGCAAATGAGCATCAATCGATTGGCAGGCAGACAGCTAACCGTGATAATGTTTGGGCCGGCGTTTGCAAACATGCCGAACTGGAAAAGGGCCTTTCGCTGTTCGTTGATGGTTGGCAGCGGTCGAGAGCCTCAATTGCCTCAAATCCAACTGTTCCTTTCTCATTTCTTGTGGTGGCTGTGGCATTCGGCTTCCGCAGCACCGAAACATCATTAGTATTAAAAAATCATTAGTAGCCCACCACCGGTTGACTGGTTGCAGCATAGTTTAATGAACAGTTTGTGACTTTTTGGTCCGGAAAATAACACCTCAAAACACGCCTTCTGCCTAATGATAGCGCCAGTGCCAGTGCTGGCGTCCTTCCGCGCAACTCTTGACAAACTTTCCTTCTCTTGAAAACATTATTGCGCCACCTGTACGAAAGAGGCTGAGATTAATGGCCGTTTGCTGCGGGCACCGATCAATGCACTTTGGGTGTTGCTTGAGAGAACGGTTGGAAAGAGAGCGTACGGTAGCAGTTGAATTTGAGTTTTTGAATTTAAAACAAAATTCATGTGCTTTAGTTTTAAATATTTTTTTTTGCTACTTTTTACATAATTATTGCAACATGCTTTGGAACAAATATTGTATGTAACATGCCATCCACGGGGCAGCCCCTGTGGACGTGATTGAGGCATCTGGGCCATTTTCCGTGCAGGCGCCAGCAAGCGCCACCCATTAGCCCATCGGTCGAACCCATCACGGCGATTGTCGATCATCCGTCAACGCGCTCTTTAATCAAGCTGAGGCCTAGGAGAGCCAGCGGCCGACTTCCAGCTTCCAATCGGGATCCCTCACCGACCGACAGCTCGATTAGGGTCGGTGCCAACGATGGCCACTCGAACGATCGAACGGGCTTTGATCGACGAAACTGGGCGTTCGTAATCGATTTGTTACCCGGCGCGACGACGCGAGCCACGAACCGTCATCACTTTGGGCGCGTGAACAGACGCTTAACCCTCGAAGTCCAGCATCCAGCAACATACATCGCTGCTGCTCGACCTCGGCCATTAGCGCCAAGCGTGCGTAAACGATACGCGAGCCGGAGCAGGGTGTGTACCCAGCGCTTTTCTTGGTCATAATTCACGAAATTGTGTGCGGCTCGATTTGAACCGGTCTCTGGGGCGTGCGTGTTTTTTTGTGTCTGTCTTTGCTGAAGATTCGAACATTCCAGACTGGGACGAAACGGACGGACAGACGGCAGGCGCTTGTGGAACGGGCCTTAGTTAGAGGACTTACCGGTCAGTTTATTTCATCGCCTCCGTTCAACTGAGTAGTGACCACCGATTGGATTGGAGCTATGCCTGTGTGTGGGGCAAAATGGCGTGATGGACTGGATGGACTGGACACAGGTGGACTCGCGAGGCCAAAGCAGAAGATACTCATTAAAAGCAAACTTTGTTTAAAATATGTTGGGGCTGTTTATTTTTTCCCCTCACTCTGCCGTGGCTGCTAATTTTTCCTTCGATTTCGGGCATTATGCAAATAGGACAAGTTTTTACGAACCATACCCGTGTCCATTCGCACGTTGCCTTCAACGGCTGGACCGCGAGCCGGAATCGGAATCGGGTTTGGCAAAGGCAATGGTTCTGGTCGTGCCGTTTATGTAACTACCTGGCAACATTTTCTGCAACTAATTCCGTTGTCTAAATCAATTAAAATTCTGACTAAATTCTGGTTGGAATATTTTTGATGAAATTTGAGTAACTTTTCGCTTTGTAACGCGATACTTTAAAATGGTGCGCTAATGCTGCCGATCGTAAACATTCAATTGATAAAACATGGGACAAGACTATGTAAACCATAAAACAAAGTTTGGGCATTTGTAAAGACCTAACATCTAACGTAAGCGAAACGAATCGTCAGAGATTGCCGCCATTGTCAACTAACCAGCAATGGGACGATGAATCAACCAATCCACCGCCAAATGTGAGTTGAAGTAAATTATTATTTACCGTTCCGGTTACATTCGAACGCCAGCGCAGCACCTCCTTCGTTCGCTTCGTTTATTCGTTTCCTATTGGTCCTCCAGCGCTTTGCTTTCAAGTATTCAAATGTTTACGACTATTGCCAGCTCTCCGCTTCATAACTGCCCGCGAAGAAGATGGTCAAATAGTGCGGCGTAAGCAATAGACGCGCGAAGCCAAAGCCAAAGTGGAAGCAAAAGCGAGACGCCAACAGCGGCTTACAGCTGAAGTAGTTTGATGTTGGCGGCCAGGATTTCGAGACACAAAAATGATGTAGCACCGGCCCGGTGTAGGACGGAGTGAAACAGAGTAAGAGCAGTGGCAAATAATAATAATATGTGTTCGGCAGCGCCAGCGGTACAAGCCAACAAAACTCATCACGTAAATAAAGCTCTCCCCACACGTCCAGCTGCCACTTGCCGGTCGCCGATGGTGGACCATTGTTCGATGAGTGTGCACGTGTGTATGGTTGCTGGCGGGCACTAAACTACGCCCCGCCGATCGGCCTCCCGAACGCTGCGCGCTCGTTTGGGTCCCAAATCGAAAGACTTCAACTGAGGCAGGAGACGAACCCCCTCCGAGCGAGCCGCCATGTGGTACTTTAATTACAGCCGACCAAGAAGGCGGGCTTTACTGACGCAATTGTCATTAGACGAACCCCCATTTTGTGTTTGTTTTGGTGGAACCGACCGGAGGGGGATTAGGCTTAGAGGTCGTGTCGTGGTGTGTGATCGTTTCGTCCGAGTTTTTGCCCTCTTCTGAGCGCTCACTATTAACTTCCACTCCCTGTGGTGCAGCAGTAAAACAGACCCAAAAGGCACTACAGTAAGAAGGAGAAGAGCACTTTTATCTACTCCGGAGGCGTACAGTCGCCATTGGCCGATCCCCCCCTGGCGGGGTGCGAAAGCCGAGGGGAAACCATCTCTATCTTCGCTGTCCAACGGTGCCAGAAAAAAGTAGCTTTTTTTCGAAAGCCATATGTGTGATTAGTAGTAGCAGTGCGTTGAGCAACACTCGGGATGCAATCATGCGTTTCGTAATCAACCATTTGGCTGCGAGCTTTTTAGTGGCCATCGGCCCAATCCCAATCTGACCGAGGGCCACTGTAAACTTGAGCGTGTTAGTGCGTTGTATTTGGATTATGGCTTCTTATCGGCATCTGCTCGGCCAACGTCGCGACGAAGGTTCGTTTTATGTTTGATTTTAAAACGTAAAAATGTCACACCGAGGATGAAGATAACCTTGTAAATGAGTTACTCTTTTTTATTACGTTGTTTACGGATGGTTGTATTGCGAAAGCGATTTGGGACACGTGGGTATGATACATTTTTCGGCGGGCCTTATGTTGTTACGCTTGTGTATGTTGGAGCGGATCACGGGAGCCTCGTGGGGGGGTTCGTCTTTGAAGTTGAACACTACCTTCCTCAAACGCCAGGGCTGTCAAGAGGCGGGCATGTCAAACCACTTACTGTCCCTAGCGACCGTGACTGCTCGCCACGTTAGCCGAGACAGCGTGACGCGACACAAAAAATACGCCCGGTATCTGAAGTGGCATAGAAATAATTGTTTCACTGTCCGGCATTGCGCTACTCCAGCATTGGGCACTGGCTGCAACTTTAATTCGTTAGTGGCTCACGGTGACTCAGCAACACAGGTGAGGTGTTAACTAAAGCCGAATGTAAGTTAATTGGTTGAACACCAGTTTCTCGTCTACACGGCAACGTGATGTGGCTTTGTAACGAGCGTGGAATTCGTTGAATATCAGCAAATGTTTTAAGACAATTTAATTGTCATGAATATTTGCATGCAACCGATTAGTTTTTCTTATCTGTTTAATTATCAATCAGGCGCTTAATGTGGCTGCCAGCGTTATGCTCACAGTGTTCTGCCGGGTCGAATTGTATGACGCGTGTAGCAAATTGATTCCATGGAGCTTGGTTCCAAGGGCAAATACGATAAATGCCTCGTCATAGATTTTTTTCGTAAGGTGGAATGCAACATTAGCAGTTTCTTTGGGGCATCGGAAGCCGTCCCGTTAAGATGTGAAATGGGTATAAAAATGTTTGAAATATAATAATGTTTCAAAGTTCGTTTGTGGTCAGGTGCACAAGCATCACACTCGGCCTTGCCGCCCGGTGTAATGTGTAACCGTTTCTCACATGTAACCCGATTTGACAATCTAATCCACGCACCAAATTAAACATCAAACTAAACTCATCCGATCCGCTGTTGTGGATTTGGGGCCGAAAATTGAAAGTTACCTTCAAGCGGCACCGAAAATAGTTGCGAGAGGCGTAGATTTCAGTTCGATCGCTAATTGAAACAAACATGACGCAGACCAGCTCCGTCCCCACCGGCGGCGCCGATCGTGATGATGATGCAATCCGGACGGCGCTACACAGTGAGGCTGTATTATGTGACAGGAAGGGCAGCACCGATTTGAAGCTGCGGGTTGCGCGTACGGACACTCCGCGCGCTGTCTCGCCCAAGCGTAAAGACGGTTTTCCAAACCCTTCCACCCGGAGGGCGTCAAATTGTAGCGAGCAGCGCGGAGTGTATCGGTCGGGCTTAATTATTTTAAGACGCAACGGCGGCTCAGTAACACAAAGACGCCGGACTGGTCGTGGTCCGGTCTCCGGTTTTGCATGTGCGGGGGGAATGTGTTTCCTTGGCACGAAGGTAATTGGGAAAATAGTTATAATTTGATTTGATTCGAGGTGTGAATAAATGGCTCGGTGCTACGAGCCGAGCTGCCATGTTTGCAATCCGCGTAAATTGGGCCCCCTGGTTGCCAGCACCAACACCGTGGCAAATGTGACTTACCAATCGCGGTGGCGTGGAGGAACAGGTTTGGCCTAAGTTGCGTATTTTTCCGTCGTTTAATTCAAATTCCGGGGTTTTTTTTCGGTTCGGCGCCGAGCAGTATGGTTCGCCTTCAATCGAACGGCGATCGATTTGATTGGAGTTTTTGTGGCCACTTCTGACGACCATTACGTGATGCCGTGATTCGGTGGGCCACGTAATGGCGTAATGATGACGAAGGGGTTACTTATTTCGGTAAATTACCATTTGCTCTGAGCAAATTGGTGGGTTTAGCGTTAATGAAGCGTGCCCGCGGCTTGACGGGCAGTATTTGTTTTGCGGTAATTGAAGGCGGTATTTTTCCGGCACTCGTTAGCCGAATTGGTGATGAACGTTTTGTATGCTTCCGCGGCGTAGGCACAAATGATGTGTTGAGAAGGTGTGATTCTATCATGTTTTTTGGGGGTTAAGGATCAATTTCAATTGACCAATTTCCTGTCGATTATTCAATTGAATTGAATATTTTGAACCGCTTATAGTTCCGTGTAAATATCACGAATGATACTCCGGACCAACGTGCTCTATTACGAAACTAATACCCGCAGCGTTTTTTCCAAATGATTTAACCGAAAACCTAACATTGTGTCAAGAGGCATACCACAGTACTAACGCCGCAATCCAGCGTCGGTCGCACCGCGACCGCAGGACATGAGCTGGAGGTGATGTCGAAAATAAATAAAATTTGTAGCCCAGAATTAACATATTTTAACAATTTCAAATGCTTTACCCCGTTTGGTCGCCGTCTCGCTCTTTCCCCTTTTGCCAGCATGATTAATCCTCCGGCCAGTGGTGGGAATCGGGCAATGCCGAGGAATCGGGTTCGTCGCTTGACCGTATCGAAAATCTGTATACTTCCACTACGACTAGTGTAGGGGTTTTTTTTCTCCTTTTTTCGTGCTCAAATTTAACCCTCTTCGGCGGGTGATGGTGGTGGACAATAGCAGCAGCAGCCGGGCGCTTTGGACCACTTTCCGAATTGGGCGATGATAGTCGCCGCATGCAAACGGCATGCTGTTCATCTTCCTCGGGGCCATCTCCATTTGCAGCGGCAGCTAGCCTAGCGCTCCATTGCTAGTGGGGTTGAGCAGTAATGGGATATATCGCTTACGGGATCGGGTCGACCCGCTGGGAAAGTGAAGCGCGGGACAGAAGAGCCCCACATCATTATCTTGTCTTCTCACCATTATGGCTGCTCCGTCTTTTTTGTCCTACGGGGAAAAATGGACCAACACGACACGCTTCGGGTCCGCATGTAACATTATCAACTCATGACATTATGTATCCCACTCGATAGCTACGTGGCCGGAGTGCTGGAGTTTCATTGAAAAGCCGAGAGCGGGCACAAAAAAGTGTGTGCTTGTATTATACGAACGTTTTTGGTTTCGATAGTTTCTCTAACTAGAGTCCGCGCGTCCGAGAAACTACGGAATGATTCACTCAACTTCTTCTCCTTAAGACAAAATTTTCGGTTTTTTTACATTCGTAAACAATTGGCAGAATTATTGATGCCTGTATCGCAATAAAACACAACTGAAAATGTGGTTCCCGCCTTAGCAAAAACGGTCAAAATAGGCAACTTGAG
Source organism: Anopheles bellator (assembly GCF_943735745.2). Taxonomy (NCBI): domain Eukaryota; kingdom Metazoa; phylum Arthropoda; class Insecta; order Diptera; family Culicidae; genus Anopheles; species Anopheles bellator. The sequence goes on along the minus strand of NC_071286.1, from coordinate 77,389,797 downwards.
CTAATAACATTCCTTCGGAGGTACGCCTCAAAGATCTCACGTTCCCGATCTGGGACCATTCTTAATCGATAATCATCTCGCATCGTGTGTTTAAAGGCAGCTCGCACTTGGCGCTTACCTATGACCAGTCCGCAGGTTTAAAATTGTCTCACCACTACCATTTACGTGGCCCTGATTTTGTGGCACTCCGATCTACGCTAGGTATGTATAATACCCGGGGGTTCCCTGGCCAGTCTCGGTGGTCATTTGAATATTTTAAAATATTTTTTCTTTGCTAGTGTCTTTCTTGTGACTCTCTCTTGTGCCTCGGCCATCAACTGGTAATTCTGCCTCCACGCATCTTCGGATTCGGTATTTCCTCTGCCAGTGGCATCGAGGCGAGTGTCCATTTTGTCTCTCCTACTCCACTTGGCCGGTTAGAGTGTGACCAATTTATAGTAAAACGACCCACCAGCTCTTCTCCAGTGTTTTCAACTCATTTATTTCCCTATTTTCGGCCTTTCTCCGTCTGTTGGCCTGGGACCATCGGGGTCGCTGCGATGCGATGCGTATGGTACATTATTGGTCATTACCGGCCTGTTATCGAGCTTATCGGAAATCTTCAATCCGTCCCTCCTCAGCCCTAGGGGGCACTAGGAGATGTAATTTCTGGTGGATTAATTTATGGCGACGGTGTCAGTAATTAATAGTTGCGCTCTACGCCCGCCAGGAGAAAATGGAGTCTGTCGAGTGTCATCGTTTTACCCCTGGGACTTTGTTTGCCCCCCAAGGTACATTTTCCCCATTTTTACATTCAAATCGACCTACGATCGGGGGGCTAACGTGATCATCTGGCAGCGACTGCCCATCGGCAGGCGGAACGGGTCGTTTCCCACGACAAACCTCATGACGGCACGGCACCGAAGACGACGAAAGGGCAATGGAGAGCGCGGTGCGATGGAAGAAATTTTTAAGATGTAAATAATATGATCAAATGTTGTGCATAGAGCAAAAACCGCTCCGAAGAAAACGAAAAACAAAAAACAAGGCAGAAGATATTGGGCGACCCCGATGGGACAACCGGACACCGGAAAACCAAGTGAATGAGAGATAAGAAGGGGCCGGTTTGTAGCAAACAACGCGAGGGACGCCATTAAAAATATTAGCAAGAGTGGGACGGAAATGAGCTTTCGGGGGGTTCGGGGACCAAATGGATGATACCCTCCGTGTATCTGTGTGTGGGGAAAGAGTTGCACGCTTCTTCTTTTTCCCATGAACCTCGATTGCTGTTGCAATCTTCATCCAGGAAGTTGAGGCGGATGAGTTTCTCGTGCACACCGAATCGTCGTACTTCCGCGAACTTGTCGGCCAACCGCCCGGTGGGACTTTGCACAGCCTCTTCGGGTCCTATTTGCCCCACGAAGGAACGGTAGATATAATCGGTTTGGGATTTGTTTGGGAGTATTTTTTAATCATGGTTCGGTCGGCCACGAAGCGTTGGTCTAAGCGGGAGTACGTGATCGCTTTGAAGATGGGAAGGATGTCTAGGTATAATTGAGAATTGTAATAAAAAATCGTACCTCGGCTCATGTCTAGTGGCCAAACTCCAGTTTAGATTTGAAATCCATAAACGCAAGACACGATTGTCTTTCCGGGATACCTCTGCGGCCAGCATTCGCTATGCATTGATTTAAAGCACTCGCCCCGGTGGACTTCATCGAGTGTGCTTTCGGCCTCGCTTCGCCTACCAGCCTCGCCGCCGGCAGCAATTATTATTCTTTTTCTTAATTTTATTAGCCAGCGAAGGACCGGATCGGGAGCGAAAGGAAGAAAATATGACAAGTAAATTATAATTTATACCGCGCCCCGTCCATACCTACACTTATCTGCCCGTTCGAGAGGGCAGGGCAGACGAGCGGAAACTGCGGCTCCCGCGATCGAAGAATTAGGAAAGGCTCCCCGGGCACCGGTCCCGGTCCCGGGTCTAAGGCACCGTTTGATCGGGCACGAAGACCGATGAAGTGTCAGAATTGCGAAATTGAGTGAAGAGCCGGCGCGGCCAGGAGTTCCATTATTGTAACATTCCACTTCCACGTCCATGTCCAATTGCACTCGTTCGCGGCAGGCAGGCGATGGGATGGGGCGAGAAGGATTAATTTCCATCACCCGAATTCGATGGATTAAACGTTCCGCGGCCATCCTGCGCTCCAGCTTCGTAGCTTTTGAAAGTCATTACCGGGCGAACTTGACGTCTGGCGAGGGTGCCCGCGGACTGGCGGCACGGAAGGCACTCAGCCCGGGACACGGGAAAGCTTTCAAAATCCTTCTTGACGACGGTGGCGGCTCCTGCATTCGTGGGGCCGCGCGGAGCGTGGAGCAAGCGACCTGGTACTGGCCTGGCTATTGCTCTGGTTGTTTTAGTAGCTCGTTTCCAGCGCCGGGTCCGGGGCGAATCGGATGGTCAGCATGACGCACGAATTGCGGGCAGGGCAGGGAGATATCACGGGCGAGGCAGGACGACGGTGGATAACGACGGGATCGGGGAGACAAATCCCAAAACAATCACAGCTCGCCGCACGTCTTCAGGACGTCACTCGCGAGGTCTGCTGTCTGTTAACCCGGGTTTCGCTGAACTGAACGCCGGAAGGGGGCTCTAATTGCTTAAAAGCCTTGAAATTTGGATGTACATCGAACAGGTTTTGGAGTTAACCAAGCGTATATATATCAATAAATGTTATAAAATGCCTCAATATTTGTTTCGTTATCGGATGCCGCAGGGTCTTCTCAGTCTTCCTAGAAGCATCCCGATTCGATGCCGGCGGCTTACGGTACATTCCGTAAAGCTTCTCACCTCCGACGTCCGCTTGATTGACATCGGACGGAGATTTCAATTATAAATGAATTATCTCTGCGCTACGCGGCCGCTGTGACGCTGTACTCGGTCCGTCATTAAAATCGGAATGGCAGACGCATCGGGACCCACCAGCCGCCAGCTAGTTGAGCTACGACGGATGCCGCTGTAAATCATTGACCCTTGGTCTGTAGCATGCTAGCGTAGCCACTGACGGTGAAGGACAGGTTTTCTAACCTCTCGCCTGGCGATCGAGAGGCCTCCGAAATCAAACCACGACTCCTACGGCAAAGTACTTTTAACTGGTTGGAGCCTGAAGAACCGAACTCCGAAACCGATCGTCTCGGAAGAGCCGCGCAAAGCGAAGAGTGAAACAATCGCCGACAGTAAAAATTGATCGCACTGGTCAAACGTGTCATAAAGTAATAAAAAATTACACCACCAACTGGCGGGCTTTCTCGGTGCCCGCCCGATGTTGTCCGATCGGTTGTCATGGCCACCGCGATCGGCTTTTGGGCCCATTTCCCTGGCATTCTCGCGCCGGACCGACACAAACACAGGAACCCGACGTTTCCTGTATTTTCTTCCAAGCTCGGCCGGAGGGGTAACGTGGTCCGGACAGCGGTCGCTAATGCTGCGGACCCGGGTTGGCCCTAACAATGTAGCCAATGGTTCGGGCTCATTGAACCGGCCTAGGTCGTATCGAGTTGTATCGTAAACTTTGTTCTGGACCCTGCCTGGACCGATTCGAGTTTGAAAGTGATTGAATTTTCCTTAAAAATTATCTGAAACGAGTGGGAAAAATTTAATGCATCCCTTTTATTGACGGTGTAAGGTCGAGTGTCGTTAGTGAACTATGTCGCCGTGATGTTTATTGGTTGGATCTTCGGTTTTAGTAATTCATTTCATCATAAAAAGTAGACAGCTTGAAGCATTTTCTGAGAGCCTTTTTGAGCCTGAATATGGTCTGTGGGGATTGTTCTTCTAATTTTCGATCTCGATAGGCCCGAAAGTGTACAGACCCCCAATTCATATGGTACAGCTCGATTCTTGTGGGAAAGTATAATGCTTCACCGTGGTATGTGCTGTGCTCATTATCTCGGGTCGCTAATGCGTTCTCGCGATGGCTGATCCCGTCCAGGAAGGATTTATGATTTATCCTCCCACCGGACCGCGCCATGGTAACCGAATCTTGGTGACAAACGGTTAAATATTTGTACGCCGTATTCCGAAGCCCACCGGCAACCCGCATGTGGCTTCCTTCTCGGTATTTGCTTCTTCGTAAGCTAGGTGTAATAAATAAAGTCTCCCGGAGCGAAGAATGCCTCCCCCTGGAAGGCCCGGCCCGCGCCACGGAATCGTTTAGCCGCCTGGTTGGGCTCCACTCCATCTCTGGTGGGCTTCCGAGGCTGGCAGGGACATAGTTTATGGAGTCCGAAGCAAGTGAGAACCAACCGAATCTATGAGTAAATGGCCAAGGGGACGGTCGTCGCCATTGCATAGCCCCTGCAAGGGATAGCAGCCAGGAGTGGGTGAAGTAGATATTGCCCCCCTTGCGACACCGCGCACAGTGCGCGCCTGACCAACGGCCAGCAAGTAAAGAGAAAACATAAAACCGAAGAAAAAACGAACAACCCAACGCTCAAGTTTAAAAATCAAAAGCAATAAATATTTATCGCCATCACTGATTCACCTCCTCCTGGCGCGGGTTAGAGCGGGCCAAAGCACGTGAGCGGCAATTCACCGGCTCTAGGATTTGTGGCCCGTTTGATTGTCGAGTTTTTGGAGTTTTTTTTTGGTTTGGTGGAGCTGGGGTTTTTCGATGCGGATTTGCTTCGGGCGTTGATTACATTTTCGGTTTGAAGTGTTTTATTACATACATTTTTTCCAAACTGTTAAGCACCGACCAACCGGCCGGCGATTTACCACCACCGTTGGCGATGAAGCGATTTGTTGACGTCGTTTCGAGAATGGAGTGGTTTCGGAGGCGAAGTATACGGTTTGTCTCGTGACGCGGGCGAGTCTTATCTTTTCGTCGCCCAATAAAACGGCAACAGCGCGCGGAGCAGTAGTGAAATAGGGTTGCTGCATAAAATTCATCAACAGTGCCACGTCATTTGAATACTTCTGACGACAAGGGGACAATATTAGGAAATGGGATATTTAGATTGCTTCTTAAGCTGGGTTTACGGTGTTTCCACTAATGAGAACATTGAATGGGCGAGGTTGGAATTATACGAAATTGTACAATTATGCACAAACAACATTGACAACATTCTTCAACGCCAAAGAAACACGTAGAAGAAAGCAAACTTCTGAAAGAAGCATTGTCTACAGCATTGGTTTTCCGATACAAACATTTAAAAGTTAAGTTAAACGCTAAACAAACTTCAATCGCTGAATGCTGATCTGCATGATAAATTCAAAATTCCGTAGAAATAGTGAAATGACATGAAACAACTGGCAGTTAGATTTACCGATCTCGCATTACATTCGCCGAGGACAATTTAAAATCTCTCCGATCGGTCGTCTTTACCTATTTAAGTCTATCCCTCGGGCCATTTTGTGAACTTCCCCCCTCGGGTTTGCTATCGAACGCCGCCTTTAATGTGCCCACAGTAAATCACGAATGATTTACGGCGCTTAATTTACACCCGATCGGTCTATTCATCTCGGTCGGCCGAGGATCAAATGAGGGCGCATGGGCGGCGCAGGAGCTCGGGGTTCGAAAGATGCTTAGCTAAAATCCCCGCCCGGGCCAAGAAAAAGTGTCCCACATGTTCGGACGATCCTCTAGCCGCGATGGAACGAACCACATTTTTACATAAGAACCTGTTGCGGCTATCTCTGTTGCCCGTGCGCAGTCACCCCGGAGCGGAGGACACCTACGAGTGTCGCGGCTCTTGCTCGCTCGCTCGGGTGATATATGGAAAGCAAAACAACGCTTTAATCGCACGGACACGGTAGGGGGCGGTTGCGGCGCGGGGTGATATTAATGAGCAGTGGAAAAGTGCGATATGCTGCTCTCCGCGGGAACGTGAAGAGAAAACCGCGACGAGAGATAAAATGTCTCCCGGTGGACTCCTTATGCTTTCCTCATCAACACAACATTAATAAGCCAACAACCGATCGGGTGGCCATCTTCTTCCTACCCTCTCAGCCGCGGCTGGACAGCGATCGGAAGGAAGGCGAGGCATGACCTTTCTTTCTTCTTCGGTTCATCTTCGCCTAATCTTTCCAATATTCCGTGTGGCTCCTGTGCCATGTCGTGCCTGTTTTCGGTAGGAACCGCTTTCTACTCGCCACTCGACAAGAGAGTTTTCACCTCACACGAACGACCTCAAAGAAAGCCTGCAGACCGAGAAACCGTTTCAAGTTGGAATGTAATACGAAAGAAAATTCGTTTATAAAAACTAAAATTGAAACTAAACGAAAGAAAGAAAGTAAGTACGTCAGTTACTGATCAAACATGAAAACCAAAATAAAGAGAGTAATGATAATACAAAGAAAAGAGAGAGAGAAAAATGGAGAGAGACAAATCACGATCACGAGGGGAACAAATAAAACGGCTAAAGGAACGATAACATCAGAAGGAAAAAGGTTAACCGATCGCCGGATTCATCGGTCAAGCTCGGTCAGGGGTTCGTTGCCGACCTCCGTTGCCGACGATCGCGCTTCTGCACACGACCCAGCCCAGCCCGGGCTGCCTTAGCCCGAGCCATGATCCAACGGGTCCGTCTCGCAACCTGGCCATGTCCTCGCCATTTCTACGACGCTGCTCCACCGTAGGGCTCAATGGTAACCCAACGGTCCCGATATTAGATCCGCGATAAGCCGCCGGCAGGTCGGACACTTTTGTGCTCATGTCGAACGGTTGCGGGCTGCCGATTGCCGATCACGCAACACAGACACGTGCACCCGCGGCTGTTTGCGGGGAAAGCGCGTGGAAACGCCAATACCATTACTTCCGAAGTGGCAGTTCGGTTCAACGTAAAGTGTTCTCAAGAATGGCTGGAATTTGAATAGTAAACTGTTAAAGAAAATTGGGAAAGTGTTCGCTTCGTTGATCGTATTACGACAGCAGCAACATTAGAAACAAGTTCTCGACTCGACCGCCAGCCTCCAATCAACATATGTCGCTACTTTTATCCCGGTTTCGGTTCGGTTTATTTTTCGGTTGGTCTATTCCTAGTCTGGTGAAATTATGGTGATCGCGAGAGATAAAATGGCGGAGACTAGCGAGCAAATGTGCAATTTATTGTCGTGCCGATCGCGCGCCGGATGGATCGCGGGAACGGCGCATCAGTTACGTTGGCAAATAATTAAGCCAGGCCCCGTGATCGCCCCTCGACACATTTCTCCCGCTTCCGCCGCCTTCATACGGTCTGAGGGTTTGCCGCCGCCTTAGCATAACGCGCAGGGACATGGAAAGAAAATATCACCATTCCTCGCCTAGTGGCCGGTGGCGGGACTGATTCGACTATTTCGGCGTCCCCCCGCTTCACCCGGACATGCTCCGAATGCTCCCCGCGACATCACGAAGGGTGGTAAAGTTTATTGCAGGTACCCACCCGGGGGCCGCCTGTGGCGGTGGAGCTGCTGGCGCGGCAGCTTTCCTCGGACGGTTTCGGTGGTTCAGGTTTTTGTTTTATTTCCTCCACCGAGCAACGCAGGCGTGGGGCCAGGCAGGGGCGGATGGGACCACCGAAAATGGGCGAAGCAACCAGGGAATAGATAAATTTATTCGATTTATTTATTAGACTTATCTTCTTCGGGGTTTCTCTTTACGGTCCGTCGGCGGCGCAACGGGTTTCGTTGCGTTCGTCGCTTGCCGCGCTGTCGAAATCCTTCGGGCATTAGACATAATGTGGCCGCGCCGCGTAACTGGACTCCGGGTAAGTGAACGTGGGATGGCAGAGCGAGACGGCGGCCAACGGATGATCGAGGGCGAGGACCAGGGGGTGGCAGCACGCCCGGTGGGGGAAACAAAAATTCGTGCATGTCGTTGCCGGATGCTGGGATAAGTTGTTTGCGTTTTATTTGTGGTTGTATAAAATTACCGATCGAACCCGACGGTCCGTCGCACTGGGACTCTGCTCTTTCTCTCTCCCTCTATCGCTAGCTCGCCAGGGGCCCCCTCCCTCCGATTCCCGCTACGTTTTCGACCGCCGTCACTCGAGTCCCGGCCAGAGGGTATTTTAATGAGTATGGCATTTTAAACCCGGTCCAAAGTGAAGATAGCCCCGATGGGCCAAAGGGGAAGATTTCGGTGCCCGTCCCGTAGCAGCATAATATCTTTTCTCTTTTCTCCACCTCATTGATCACTCGTTGGGACTCTTAATTGGAATTCCAAAACTGCTTAAATTTAACACTTTTACGCGACTGCGCGGCTGCGCATTGGAACCCGATGTGATTGGGAGCCTCCGAGGGGCACGATCCTGAACTTGGCGGAAGAGAGATTAACAAACTATGCATAAGCATTCAGGGCATTCAGGAGGATGTTTTGGCATAGCTACGGCACCGATCGATCGGCGCAGCGCTTAACAATGGCAAAATTAGGTTCCTTTTAACAATGAAAAATCAGTGCAGGTGTGGTTTTTTCTTCGTCCAAGAGAGTAGCTAAGGAGATGGTGAACTAGATCGTGAACTAACGATCGTTCATCAGCCTGTCGATTAGTAATGGGATGTTAGTGCCCAACACTTACTTGCTCGCGTAAAAAGGTAAACCATTTCCTTACCACCATTTACAAAAAATTACCGACCAATAATTGAATTTTAATGTTTATCACTTACATTGCGCCTGGCGTCCGCAGAGATTTGCTTCATCGCTTTCCCCTTCGGAGCGTCCGTCTTAGAAATACCACCGAGCCGAAGATGGTGGCCTTCGTTCGGGACCGTAAATTAGTTGTTTACTTCTTTATTCGTTCATCCATTTCGTCACACTTTTGTGGCTGACCACGCAGTGCGAGCTAGAGCGACCTCGGAGCCTATCAGTTTCAACTAGTTGTGACCTCCATTGGTTTGTTTTGCCTTCAGTAATACGAATTTAATTGAGTTGTCCCATGCTTTGTGCGGTTCATATTTATTTCCGAGCTGCCCTCCTAAACGGCTCCTTATTCTCGGTGCTCGCGCACTCAACAGCTTCCCAAAGGTCTCCGAAGCCGAATCGGGTCGGGTTCGGAGCAACTACAAAAACCCTGCGGACCGTCAGCGACCCGGCCCCGGGTGGGAGAAGCAAATTGAGCAAACCATTAAGCAGAGCCACGTGAGCCAAGGTGCAGGAACAATTAATCATAAGGAATACGTTCGATCACGTACCCCGTGCGGGTCTTCCGCGGGATGACAGCATCATGGCCTGGCTCCACGCTCGGGAATCGTACCGGGAATAAGTATGTTTTGATAGTTGGTTAGGTTCACGTGATTGGCGGGGCTGGTGGCGGACAAGGCAAACGGTTTCTAAACCGATTGTAGACTTTTCGGTTAATGTGCCATTGAACTACTTAGAAAAAATGAATAATGGTTCTGCCGGTTGATTGCTTCAGCTTCACCTGAAAGTCGGTTTCGGTTGGCCCGGGGCTCGGGGCAGCTCGATGTCGGACGGAGCGTTATAATTGTTATTCTTGCGGGAAAGAAAGAAAGGATATGAAGATTTATTGGCCGTTTTCTCGCGTGATGAAGATTTGTTTGCTCCTCTCAGCATGATCTAAAGCTGCTGCTACCGAGCCCACAGAGTTGAGCGCTGTGAAATATGATTAACCCTGGGAATGACGCCACATGGACCGAAGGGTCGGCTTCTCGAGAAGGGGCTGCTGTCATGTAGCTGGCTTGTAACCAATTGTTTAGTCGCTCTCCATTGTTGAAGCTACCAGTTGCATTGCGTGTCTATCATGCATATGATGTTTCGGTTTTCAACATTTTTACGATGATTTCAAACGAGGAACAGGATTGAAATACATTGAAGCAGGACACAAATGAGCCTCTTACAGGCCTTTACATGTCCGCAACGCTAATTAAAATCTCTCTGAGTTCTCTTGCAGCGAAGTGCTAATTTCTGCGCACTCCAGCGAACACTTCCGAGCTGAGAGATCGCCTTTCGACGGGTGGTGTTGTAAAATTTCGCCGTTAGACCGACCTGGAGGCCCGTGGCCAATGCAGTAAATATTGGAAGAAAGCCGGAAAGCCCATTCGGAAGGCTGTTGGGTTTGGTGCGCCAATGCCAATTGTCATTAGCGTCGATTCAATCGTCCGTTTCGACGAGCGGCTCATATCTCCCGCGACAGGGACCGAATTCGGGCGCGGATTTGGTTGACGGGGACTTCAAGGCCCACTAGACGGCACCCCTGCTTCGGGCGCGGGCGAAATTGATAGTAAATTTTTATTAGACTTCTGAATTGTTTCGCCCCGGAGACAGCTTCTTGCGCGGATTAGTGAAACGATTCTGTTAACGTGAATGGGACTGGTTTCGATTTTGAAATGAGCGTGCCCCCCTCCGACGGTCGACCGTAATGCCCGTGACAGTAGATTATTTTCGCCGAACTATCATGGCGGGAGTGGCCATTAGTGCGCTACACGGAGACTAGGCGATTATCACCTCCCCAGGGAGTGTGTCGGGCGAGGGATGTAGCATACTGTCGCCGGCAGCGGCCACCGTAATGTTTCTCGCAGGCCACGAGAAACATTTCAAGTGGCCCCGCGAAACCGACACTACGACGCGCGGCGTAAAATAAAACTCAAATTAATGAACTGCCATTTCTGTTTTCTTGCCGTTGCCAAAGCTCGGTGCCATCGGTGCGGCCATCATCGCATCGCAATCCGGCTGGGTCTTTAGTAGCAGCTTTATATTTTTTGTTTTCCGTTCGGCGGATAAAATAGAAAATAAACTAAAACCGGTGCCACACCGGGCGCTTGGGATCGGGACGGCGGGGCAATGAAGTGTCGATTTCCTACCCCTTTATGCTGGGCCCCGGGAACGGGCCAACAGATTTATTGGCATGCGATTTTCATGCAAATTTCTGAATTTTATTCGGTATTTGGCGTTCGCCGAGGCGTCACGCGATTGCGCGACGCAGGATTGCCGCAACGTTATGCTCGGTCCGCGCGGTTGATTTCGTAGCCATTTTGGGCGGTTTCGGGCTGGGCTCGATGGTGTCACCAAGAGGTAATTGAAATTAAACCATCCAGCGGCAGCGTTACGATGGGCCATTCTCCAACTTCATATTGATTGGAGCAGATTTTTGTACGTTACTCGAAGCGAAACATTTTTAGTCTTAATCAAAGCGTAGGAAAGGTACAGCCACCCGGCCATGCCGTCCGTCGTAAGCATTTCGTTCCATTTCTCTCGTCGATTCGCCGGACTCCGCGCGGCTTCTTTCCGCCAGAACTGCGTCTTGCGGCTAATCAAGAACGCCCCTGCGCCGTATATCCGAAGTTCATCGCAGTTGCTTGCGACGTACTCAGTGCCGGGGCCCGGCGCGGTCGGCAGGTCGGGTACCGGGGCTCGTTGGGGGCTTCCACAGGCTCCACCCTTCTTTTATCGAGTCGAGCGAAGGGACTTATCTTGTCCATCAATCAAACGCTTACGCGCTAACGCTCCGGGTTTTCGAGCGATCGCTCCCAACCACTAGTTAGATGCTTTCTGGCCGGACCCGGGCCGGGCTGGGCCGCACCTTCCCAAGTGGCTCTGGTTCCGTTCCCGGCTACCGTTGACCACCTCACCAGGCTTCTTACCCGCCCTCGGCGCGGCGCTCGGTGTTTTGGAAAATGAAATAAGAAACACTTCATCCCCCGGGGTGCTCCCAAGTGGTTCCCAAAGTAGAGCACGGAGCCGAAACTCAATCCCATTTAAGCGTCCCCCCGCTAGCATTGCCTCCCTCCGAAATTATACCACCCTCCCCCGGGCCGCTGGTCGTGTCGATCGTTCGCTCGATCGAGAGAGCGGCCAGCATACCGACCACGGCATGGCCCGTAAGTGCGTTTATGCGCGGCCGGCGTCGGCATGAGATTAATATACGTAAATTGATTTCTTTACATCGATAATGCAAATACAGCGCGTCTGGAGCGGGCGCATGTTCGATCGGCCCGGCCTTAAGCTCCCTTAAAAGGGTCAGCATGGGTGTCCGGGATTGTGAGAACGGACGCACCGCATAGACGCGTGAGCATGACTCACGATGATATAACCATTCTTTTAGGAAATCACTGAAAATGCATTTAAATCAGAAAATGCATCTTAACGACTAAATTATGAGGAATTCAATCGACCAAGCAGACCTCCTCAAGACTGTGCCAACTGCCATTCTTAATTCTTGCCCCCAACGCGTCCAGTTTGTTGACCAAACTTTTTTATATACTTTCGTTATCGAACCCGTCTGCCATTTCACTGCGCTAATCATTGTAATTACCGTGCCTGAGATGTCCAAACCGTGAAGCACCGTGGCCACCAATCGCCACTACATTTGCCCGGCTTGCCGATCGTAATCTGTGTGCGCCGAATGTTGTGGCAGGTACTTAAGCCCGCTGGGCCTGGGTCGGTGTGAGTTGCTGCATCATGGTCAGTGTGCCGGGGCGCCAACATAACGGCGCCTCCTGCTAGGGGTCAGCAGCAGCATCGATGAAAGGTCCGCTCCCGGTTTGCCGATGATGACGATGATGATAGCGAACTTGATGATAGCGAGGTCACCAAACGGGTTAACATCGGGCCTAACTTACAATTATTTTAATTACCTTCGAGTGTATTTGTTTTAGTGTGACTCCTTCGGGGAGCTCTCAGGGGATACCGAGTAAGTTCGATGCCCTTCTTTGAATTCGAATTGAAGCGAACGTTAGGGTCTTACGCGCACCTCCAAAAAGGCACTAAGCTCGTTGTGACTCTATCCCGCTGCTAAGACGCTGGTGAGCCATTAAATGTCCCACCGCAACTACGGAGCGCTGCCGGGACGATGTAGCTGCGATCGGATAATTAAAACGGAGAGGGAATTCAATCAGACGCAGCTCAGCATCCGATCGAACCCACTGGGAGGGTTACTGCTGTGCTGCGGTCACAATTGGACTTCGGCCACAAGGCGACAAGTGATTTAATTCCCTGGTTCGCAGGGAAGCAGCGAAGGAAGATGAATCGAGCCAACTTAATTTTGGTGGCCGGTGTTAGTGCGTCAACCAATCGAAGCTTACGTCATGCCTTCAACTATCCAGCCTGCGTTTTGCATCACATCTTTGAGGATGTTTCGAGGCACAAACAAAGCTTTTGGCAAAGAATTCGCGCGCAAATGAAGCCCATATTTCTCACGTTGACCTACCAAAGAAATCTTCTTCAGGAAAGTGCGTACCCGGTTGTCGCACCGTATTAGGCCCTCGGGTGAATGGGAAGCCCGCACCATTCGCTATGCTCCCTGGGGTCCGCAGGGAGCACGGCACGGAATGGGTAAGCGAAAGCAAGTACACACAGCCACATGTCAAGCTACGATTTTTAAACGATAGGAAACGATAGGCCAGTAAGGGGACCTGGCAGGGAAACGGTCGATCGTAACGACTCCGGCTGCGCGCCGGTTCCTGTGTCGAAAAATGACTGATGACTATTTTGAAGCGCTCGGCAGACGATCGTCTCGGATAACGACAACGACGACGACGACGGCCCGAGCACAGGAAGAGGCTGCGAGCTGCGGGTGCCCAGGGTTGCTCCGGGTTTCCCCGTCGTCGTCCCCACCAGCAACCCGCGGACGGAGGGCACTTGGGTTTTGACTCTCTGATCTACGGTTGATTGATTTTGTTACCCTTTTCCGCGTGGCCGCACCTTTCCCAGATGGACGCGGAATGTCCTCCGCTTGTGGGGACGGAACCATCGGGCGGGAGACGATACATGCTCGTAAAATCGCGTCGCGATTGCGGCTGCGCGAACCTTGTTTGGGCCACCGGCGTAATGGTGGTGGGATCGGCACTCGCAGTACGACGCTTTGGCAAACATTTGGCCAAACGAATCCCCCCTCCTGTTCACGCCCCACCCGGAAACTCGGGGCGGATTACATCCTGCGTACAATTATTTGTGTGTGAACTTCGAACGCGCAATAATCCATCATGGCGACTGTCGAAGGACGGAAGAGGCTGACTAGCCTCCGGGGGTTTTGGGGGACGGTGGGATGGCGCGGGGCCAAGGGACACTGGCATTTGGCCCGCTGGGAACCGCTGGGGCGTGAAATTTGCAATCCAACCCGACGGGGCGGCGGCAGCGACAAAGTCCGGCCGGTTCAATGCGGTCCTAATTGAAGAAGACGATTTGCGAGCCCACGCCACAAAAATGGCACCCACCATGGGCACCCGAGGTCACGAGGGTGTGGACAATTTATTACTTTTACTTTTTAAAAGTAGCCTTCCCCCCGAAATGGCCTTTCCCGAAAGCCTGCGGTCAGTCCGGGCGAGGTGGCATTTCTCGCAGTCGCATTTCTGGGCCGGGCTCGCATTGCGTCGCGTTGGTCACGGCTTTTTGGGTTTCGGTTCCGGTGATGATAGCGAGCTTTGGCCGTTTTTTTTGGTCAACTCCCCACTCCTGCTTTGTCCACCCCCCCGCTGTTGGGCGGACACACGTGACCGGGGCGGAACGAAAACGAAATTCCCCGCGTGGCCGGGGCCGGGTTTCGTAACAAGTGTCGGTCTCCTTTGGGGCCGACTGGCTGGCTACTTCCTTGCAGTGAGCGCGCCCGCGAAAGCTTACGCGCGTTCGAACGACCGTTAGTTTGGTGAATTTTTCGATTGAAAGTGAATTTTTCCCCGCACTGGCCACCGGCCCACCGGCCGCTCCACTCTCGCTGGCACATGGTATTAATCAAAATTGAAGCGCAACTAATTTCCGTAGAAAAACTCTATTTACCCTACATCGTTTCGAGTTCGCAATGGCCAGTGCTGGCTGGTGAACGGTGGATTTTCTTTTTGTGTGGGTTACCGCTGATTTGTTTACCATCCGCCGGTAGGGCCCTGCGCCACGCAGGCGCAACCCGGAAGTGGGTAAAGCAAAGTTAGTACTTTAGTCCATCATACTGTTGGAAGTTTGCCTATTTATGGATAGAAATTTTAGGAGAAATTAATGGGTTTCAGAATGAAGCTACGCCGGCTACGAAATTAATTAAATATTATTTTATTATTTAGGAATTGAGTCAAAATTTTAAACTTTTTGAAAAGGTTGAAATCGATTGTGAATTACTTAATTATTTTCTCAACGGAAGTGTTGATCTTGAGATTTTAATTGAGAAGACGAATCGATTTGAATAAATCGCCTTTAGAAGAAAAAATCAAATAAGCTACAGAATGCTTCAGAATGAGATCGTTTACAGGATGTTTGTTGTGACGATACTGTTGATAGGTCTACTGTGAAGCGATGGGCGATAAAAAGCCTTGATTGTCAACCTCGAAACTGCTGACAGAACACGTACCGGATTTAAGATCGCTGCCTCATGCGATAATCGTTTCAAACTGGTCGGCAACAAATCAATAATTGGTATACCGTACAATCTTTGCACGATCTTTGGGACAGACGAGAAGTTTGAACCATTTCCATATCCTCAGCATTCATTCTAACTTGCACCTTCGAATTTTATTTTTTGTTTCCTCTACTCAAGAGAGACCTTAAGGGTTCAAGAAAAGTTGGATGAATCTTTCGTTGGCGGCAAGATACAACTTGTAACACTTTGGGAGAAAATTGTAACAGTTAACGGAGACTATGTTGGAAAGTAAATTGATGATTTTGTAGGTTAAGATTCGTACTTCAATATGTCTTTCGCCTAATCTAGCTATGTGTGTTGGTTCGTCTTCAAAGAGCACTACTTATCGGTCGGGGATAGTTCAATATTTTAATTAAATATTCAAGTTTCACATGGCATGAAATTGATACACTTATTTGTCGTACATTTCAACTTGTTCAAAGCGCTCCAGTCATCCTTCGAATTACATTTCATTGAACTTTTCTATTGAATACTTTTTCTCCAATCGCTCCTTCAAACCGTTTCGAGGGCTACGGGCTCTGATACGCCGCTGCTGCCGAAAATTGCTAATCATCTCGCGCAATACAAACAATAGATTATTCACGCTTTCACGTGCGGAAGTCGAAGTACGGCGCACGCTCACTTTCGATAGCACGCGCGCCGTCGAACCCTCTGGCGGGTTTCACGCTCCGTTTCACGGCGTGAAACCCGCCCGAGGGTTTCGGTACTGACCAAATCTTCATCTAACCGATTTCAATGTCAATGTGATACCCATTTTCTTTTTCGGTCCGTGGTACTTTCGTCGGGCTACGTACTGCGCCTCAGTGCGCTCGCGTAACCCACCGTGCGCCATAGGGGAGCGAGAAAGCGAGAGGACGTGCCAGTGCATTCGTCTCATGCCTCGGATTGCATCCCAAATTCATCATCTCAAAATAATCAATTCCAACACCGTCAGAAACCGCCTGGTTATGTGAATGGCACGTGATACAATTGCAACAAGCTAAATGGCCCGCGTCGGAAGGCTCGGGAAACCATCGGCCGGTCTGGCACACCCCGTCTGTGCAGTGTAAATGGAGCTAGTTAAAACACACTCCAACTATGATAGCCTCCAATTATGGTGCCTTTCGCTCGCACCGCACGGAAGCGAAGTCACGGGGGCTTTTCATTCCAGCCCGTCCGAAAGGTGAGCCCGTCCCGGGAGGCCAAACGGTTTTCTAAACAAATTGACAGCCATTTTTCTACCCTTCAATAGGGAACAAGTGGCGATCATCATCATCATCGTCGTCGTCGTCGTCGTCCTTCTCGTCATAGTTTGCTGGTCATGATCGTCATAATCGCCCCCGTGAAGTGGTGCCGGGCGCAGAAGAATTGGCGGTAGCTCGCCCCAGCGGAGGATACGATTTAGTTACGTGCCGCACACACCTCTCTCTCTCTCTCTCTCTCTGTGGATCATGACGTAGAGAAATGGAACGACCAAGCGAGGATCATGTTGGTCGGTTGAGAAATACGTTTTGGCTACTTTTTGCCCTAGAGTCGAGACTCCGGAGCTCCTCCGGGCCACCCTCCGGGCCGCGGCTCGGCATAATGGCATTCTTTATTCCACTTCCAAGATCTCCGATCTTTCGGGCACTCCTCGGGGTCCGCAATGGAACCATTGCAGCGAAGCAAGGAAGAAAACGGGATCGGTAGCACCGAGTAATTGATACAAATGTGGCCAGTCATCATCATAGTTTTGGGCCTGAGTGGCCACCTCCTCCACAGCAAGGCCCTTTCGACCTCCGGCGCTCCCAGGTCCAGCGGCTCCCGGGTCACCGGTAGGCACGCGTGTGAGTTTGGCGCAGCGAAGCGAACGAGCGTTGGTCTTGGAGTCGGGCCCATAATCGGCCCGAGCGGCAGACACTTGGAATTGAAGCTGAAGGAGCTTCAAAGTATGTTCAATTATTTTAAATGAACTAAGCCCCTGTGGGCCCTGGCAGGACTTTCATGCTGCCGCCTTCGTCGCCGCTGCCGGTGGCTTTGGAGGGGGAAAATTATTATTTCTATTAACGCGAACATCGAGGCGCTCTGTAATTACGGTAATCCATTTCGGTGGCCACTTAAGGCCAGCGTAAGGCCACGCACGGTACGGTAATAGACCACCCGGTTCGCGCCGTGAAAGGATGAAAAATAGTTCGCAAGCGGGAAAATGGTGGGAAATCTGTCGGAGCACAGGTCACTCGAGCCGCGGGCTGTGTGTGACTTTAATGCCAGCAGATGACCTCGGTCAGGGACCTTTTGTAGGCCCCGAACGCGATGACATACCGTTTAGCTGCAGGTGACAAATTCCAAGCTTCCGCTGGGTAGTGGAGCGCGTGACCTTCTTTCCACGGCAGCGAATATTGCGTCTAATTTATTCTCATTAAATCGTCGAGAAAAACTAAACTGATCAATATCGGGCCGGAAACACAAATCGCTTGCCATCGGTGTCCGCCATTAGCGGGGTTGCGGTGGATTTTGCACACGACCAAAGCCAACAATCTGAAGCCTCACAATCTGTGTGCGTCTATTGTGCTTCGATGAATGTATTGAGTCATGGTCCGTTCCAGAGTATCGAAGAATTAAGATAGTCGAGAGACACTGTCGCTCGGCTCAGAACGCAATCAACTTAAACTTTCTCCAACACATTACTTCTAATGCTCGATGCGATCCATTAACCGCTGGCGTCGCTTTGCTGCCGGAGAGTCCGGTCCTATCATAAAAACCCGATCTCCTGCCCGGTAATAAACGATCCAGTGCCCGGTGCCCGGTGCGCAATAGACATTCAATATCCAATCAGAATGGTGACCGGTGTCTGTGGCATTTATCGTCGTCGTCGTTTTGGTCGTCGTCGTACCATTCACCGGACGCTTTCTTTCTTTCTTTCTCGCTGCCTGCCCTTAAGACAGCGGCCGCGCCGTGATGTCGCGAGGCCCACGGATTGCGATCGGCCGAACGTTAACGATTGGAGGGTAATAGAAAATAATAAACCCAAATTAGACCGAAAGTATCCGATGGCCGGCGAAAGCGGGGCGCGCTGGACCGCCGACAACCCCCGTAAGGTAAGCGGGACGCAGGGGGGTGCCTGCGTGGAACGGTGAAGGAATTTTACATGTTCGTTACCATGGTCACCAGCGCACCGCACCGACCGTCGTACTAGATCCCCCGGGGCGTATTTTCGGCTTCGGGTCGGGTTTGCTAGCGTTTCGCGGTCCACCGGTACCCGCATGCCCACGCGCACCCCGCTCTCTCCCGCGATGACCCCCGCCTGATGCTGCCTCCTGCTCGTTCGCCGGTCTCTTTCACCGCATGTGTCATTTACCGCCGGATGATGAAAATCGAACCGTGGAGGAAGCGTAGAGACCAGTAATTAAAAAATACAAAAATAATAAATAAAGCAAAAAGCGAAGAATCAACATGATGCTGGCCGGGGTGTGTGAGTGAGGGGAACGCAAGCGGCACAGGAGCAGCACCGAACGTACGGAGCATCACCGGACATTTGCGCCCTGGCGCACGGACAGCAATAGAGAAAGGCTAGGCTAAGCCGCCCCGGGACCTAGAAGACGCCCAAGACGCGCAGGGGTCTAAATCGAGCCAATGATAGGTGGCTGGCACGGTTGAGGCGGAGGGCACAGAAACGGGGGGAGAGAGAGAGAGAGAGAGGATAAAACTGGTTCCAATAAATTTCTCGACCAATATTCTGACCGTCCCGATAGATACGGTTATTATTTTGGACGTTCCACACGATCGCCCCGTAGTGCGCCCTCGTTTTCTCTCTCTCTCTCTCTCCCTCTCTCTATGTTTCTCTCTCGATCTAAGGTCTCGGCCCCTTTTCACTTCTAGCACATTTGAATGCTTGCTTTTATATCACTCCGTTTTGGGCCTAACAGTCAACCACCGCATCCTTTCCTTGATCCTTTGCGGGTGCTTTCTTTGCCCCGGACTCCGAACGTTCTAGTCCGATCGCGACAGGGAACCGGAGGAAGCGCTGGGAGCGGTCAATCGGTTTCGGCTTTCGGGTCTCTCTCTCTATCTCTCTTTTTTTCCACACCAGCAGCAAGTGTTATGGGCAACTACGCGAAAGCGGGCCAGCGAACCGCGTCTGGAAGAGCAAGAAGCCAGCCGCGGGTCTTGAGCCTCGCACACATGCCCACGGGACCTCTCTCTATCGGACCCCTCGGGACCGGAGGTTCCCGCAACGGCAGAAATAGCTGTCATAAATTGAAACCCCTTCATTTGCCTCCGCTTCTTGGGCTTCGGTTTCTTCGGGCGAACAGCGTCCGGTTCGGTGCCGTTCATCGATGATATGCACTGACCGGCTTCAATAATTCGGGACTGACTGCGCTTCTTTTTTCGATGTGTTGTGCTTCTTTGTTCTAACGTATCTAACAGTTCGCTATCGAAGGGAAGGTGAGGCATTCACATGCAACAGTTCCACCCCGATCCATTCGATGTTTTCGATCAAACGAATTGAAGCAATTACCTGAACGCTCATCAACGAATAATAGAAACGGACGTCCATTAACCCTGACTCAAACCTCTTTATCATGTAAATCCGGAGACGATGCGTCAGCCGTCGAAAGACGGCTAATTGAATTTAGGCTACACCCAGCGATTGTGTGGGACGCCCCGGGAACCGAAACTTGGGCCTCGTCATATGTCTCGTTTGGGAGTTTGACAAATTGTCACTCTCGGCTCCCACAGAAGGTACGCACGCGCCCCGCTGCCTTAATTGGGCTCGACTCGCTCCCCGGTGGATCCCATTCAAACGACTTGCGCAGGGCGTAAGCGATGAACCTCGCGACGCTCGCGCCAAAGATCACTGTCCTTCGCTGTTCGTCCCGGAAGAATGAGACTCATTGTTGCGGTCGGCTAGGGTGCCGGCTACCATGCTGTAGGTGGTCTCCGCGCCTGCGAAGCAGACCTCGTTTTCGGCAGCCCAAGTCCAAGCCAAGCGGGACAGGGTAAATGGGTATGCTAAATGTTTAACAATGCTTCTTTTGCGGTGTAATAATGTGAATTTATCGTCGCTCATTTCGTTAACCGGAGACGGTGTCCCGTCACGGTTCGTTGGGTTTTTAGTTTTCGAAAACTTACAATAACAAAAAGACGCGCCCTACAATAGCCAAAACACATACGCACACAACCGGGGCACGGAAATGGCTCTTTGTTTGTGAGAATTTGTAACCCCTATTATTGCGGGTGGAGCGACCGATCGTCTGGATGAGGTGCTCACGATAGCTTCACGCGAAGCTATCATGCTCAGCTCGGTTTTGTTGCTCATGGGGTTCGTTTTCCACTTGGGTTTCCGTTGGCAACGTGCCCGGTGGCCTAATGAAACCGAGAATGGTGTCTTCGCTGATTGTCTTGAAGATGATTGGGAAGTAGGTCAGAGTGCTTCATTTTCCCTCTCTGGCTCAAAGGACAAACGTGTGGACATCGAATTGGATTTTCCAACATTCTAACAGTTAGAAACAATTTTCAATCAATTCCAACTGGCCGTAGCGCCGATACACTGTGAAGCGCACCACGTGTGTCGGCTTTTGAAAGGCTGCTTCACTGGACGGTTAATGAGTTTTTCCACAAAAACTTCAGCAAGGCGCAACATTTGGCATCCTTTCGTCTTCTCCCAGTGTGGCCAGTGTGTTCTGCGCCGGCACCACCACTGCGTTGGGTCGGAAAACGGACACCTAAAATAAAGGAAAACCCCACCCCTCGGAGCGGACCGTTTGTTGGTAAGATGAGTCCCACGGCGAGGCCGAGCGGAGCCTGTCGAAGCATGTGACGAATTGCGGTCATTAGAACGCCGCCGGCGACCGAAACCATTGCGGCATGGTGTGCAAGTGCAACTGCACACGACCGGCCGGCTTGCACTCTCGAAACAGGCACCATATGCTCAGGAAAGAGAAGGAACCGGGAACGGGATGGGAAATGTGAACCCGGATTCCGGACGGCGTGTGTTTGGAAGGCGTTCGATTTCAGGCCCCGGGACCAACGCGAGGATCGCGCTTGAGTGGGCAAGAAAATAAATCATCAGCACCAACATTTGGTGGCAGCCAACGGAGATCCCGCCGAACGAAAGTCTTTCGCTTCGTTTGCACCATTTTCCGGGTTCACAAACTCCTTATCGATGGCCGATGACAGTGATGGGCGGCAAGTGCAGTTTTTGGTCATCCGTTTCTTCCGCTTCCAAAGGACCTTCGGCAGCCGGAGCCGAGCAAGTGTGGTCCACCGGCGTGGCTGGACGGCGACGGTTTCCTTAAAATGTTTGCTATGCTCATAAACTTCTCCGTCATCGTGCGCCGTTCGGATTTTGGGCCAGTGTTTCCGTATCGATTATGACGACGGGACTGGCCGGGAAAACGGTCTGTTTTGTGGCCTGTTGTTTTGGGATGTACATTTAGCTGACCTTTGGCTGCGTTTGCGTGTGTTCTGTTTACGACGGGAAGTGCACTTGGCAGAGCGGTCCACAAACACAGTTTGCATGCTTGTTTAGGAAGTAAGCCCACGTTTATTTGTACACTCCGATGCGAATGTCGATAGTTTCAAATGTGAGTGCTTTCGGGTCGGAAAGGTAGCATATTCTAGAACCAAAGATTGGTCCCGTGGTAATCCCGTCCAGTTTGCTCGAAAGTATGCTTTGTGCAACGCACGTCCAATTCTGCAATACTCTAGACCCTTACGTTGAAGACTTTTTTGTTACGCGTCACGTTTCAATTAGGTACTTTCATTTCGTTACTCCGATTTTTACACGTTCTTTGCCAGAAGATATTCCTTCTTTTCGTCCAACGACACAGAGCAGTGGGTCCAATGGTGGTCCTCTTTCTTTCACAAACCTGTCAATGCCAGTTCTCTTTTTTGCTTCTCTGGTAACTCAACTCCAGCATTTTCTTCGCTTCCTGCGCCGTGAAGTGCTCGCTCGGTGCGGACTATTTTTAATCCCACCAAATTGCCTTCGCCCAACTTCTGCACGACGACAACGGTCTTCGAAGTCGGCCAGGCAAGACGGGCACACGTCTGCGGAGGGCGCCTTTCGAGAGGTGGTCGCGTACAAGGTGCACATGTCGCGCTTGCATTCGGTCGGTGCATTTGTCCCGGGCGTTCGGGAGTCGTAAAACGTCGTCACGTCGCGATCCCCGAGTACGTGATGTCGGCCACAGCCATGTACCTCTACGCGCTGCGCTGCGTAAGTGTGGCCATTAAGTCCACATTTAGAATTTATTGCACCGACCAGCTCGGGTGAGGTGGAAAGCGTTTTCCGCGCCAGCCAGCAGCGATGAGATTTTCCATCAGTTGATTCCGTTGGCATTATCTAGCTTCCCGGTTATGCTAACATTTGCCTCCCCAAAACCACGGAGAAATTGAGTTCGATCGAGCGAACCTGTCTGTTGCAAAAAAACAATGGTTACAATCGATTAAAAAGCAATTGCATCGAACGGAAAGGCGTAACGGGCGATGGTGCCGCTCAGACCAACAACTTCCTGGGCGCCTCGCTCTCGTGCGGGAAACTCGCCCGCCCCAATCGATCGCCGGGATGATGGATCGTGAAAAGACGACTACCGAATAATTGCGCAAAAAAGTGCCGTAGTTTTGGGTGAAACAACACGCGAAGTGAACGGTGGTGAACCCGTACCGCATCAGAATAGCCGATTGATCCGTTCAGAATTGCACAGATTTTTTTTTTGGGCAGCGATTCGGCGATTATTGCTTCGCGTTATGCTCATTACGGGCGCCTGGCCTGGAGAATCGGCCCCAAGCGATCGGGCCGACGCACTCGATCGACGAAAAACATAAACAAATTAACAACCGCCGTGGGGGGCGTAATCATAAAATAAAAGATAATCGAACGCGAACCACATCGACCCGTGGTGTGTACGGAAAACTGTTTTCCCAATGTTCAATTTTCAATCAACCGGCTTCGAAGTCGAAGGGCCGGTGGGAGCAGCAGCATTGACGGCCGAAGTTATTGGAAAACTACTTCCTGCGAAACGAACGAATGAGGAAAAAAATCAAGACTTGATTCCGGCGCACGGGTGGTCGGTAAACAATTTAATAATTACTTCGTAAGCAGCCGCGCGAGAAATTCAATTCTCTCGAGTCCGTGGTCCAGGGTTCGAGGGGCATTGTGAATCGATATCATTGTTCTTCAACTACCCAACTACTGTTTGATCAGCATAATTTATGCTCGAAACGTTCAGTTTTTTTTCTCTCTTGAACCGCGTCCGTCTTGGGTCTGCCGTGAAAAAGCGTGTCCAATGCTGGCTTTATCGTTCGAGCTCTACGCACCTTGCCCTTTGGCATCTTCGGCCTCACCGAGATGCCTGTCGATCAGAACGCAGGGCGCTTTGCTCCGGCTCTGTGCTGCCAGCCTTTCTTCGCCTCCATTATTACTCGGCCCCCACCCGGTGCCCGGAGAAATCATTCCTCCGAACGGTTCCCGACGGAGCGGAAAAATAATTTGATTAATCAAACCATTTAGCAACCATGATAAACGGTGCAGTTGTTGAACTGACGCTTCCGCGTGGCCTTCCTATGTGAATATGCCTTGTTTTGCTTTGTTAATTCGTAATCGCTTATGCTAACCCGGCCCGGCCGCTGAAGACGATTCGTTCCGTCCGGCGATGGGTGCTGGGAACGTTGGGGGCTCAGAACGGGATCGCTGGGATGTTGTTCAATTTGATGAAAACTTTGAACTCGCGCAACCCGCTGGAATGTTGCGCCCGGAGGGGTGGGGCCCATATTATGTAGTTACGCGGGGAAACTGCGCGAAACAATTACGATGCGCCAATCAGTCAGTGGCCAATTGTGCGAGCCAGGCATTAGCCAGTGCTTTACTTGCGATCGGTAAGATTCGACGAGTGCCAGGACTAACCAAAAAAATGGTGCTTCGATGTGCTTCTTCAATTTTGTTGCTGACAGCTAAGTGCTGTTGATTGGACGAGTTCCGGAGGATTTGAGCGACGTTTCCTGGTTACCCCGAGGCAAGTCATGTAAGGCAGGCAATTGCACCGCAGATCCTTTCCTCTTTCTCGTTCTACTTTTCGCTGTTTGCTCTAATCCAACTACATCCTCAACGCCCCATAAAAGTGACCGCTCGGTGGCCGGTCGGCGGCGGAGATTCCTGGAAGAGCTGGTACCATTTGGTACCGGCAGCACCTTCGCTGGTGGAATTTCATTTCGTTATTACACACCGTCCCGATGGGTTGCCTAGCGACGTGACCATGCCTAATGCTGCGGACCAACGAGTCCTTTTTTTGTCTCGTTCGGTTCGGTTCGGCCAAAAAAAGATCTCTGTCGATCTGCGCGTTGCGCTACTTTTTATTATTTTTCGTTCTCCTTCACAATCATCAATTATGAGTCCGGCCGCTCGGTGGGTCTCACTTTATGGCAGCTGGGTGCCTGGTGCAATTATTTTCCTTACGGTCATGTTCTAACGTTTTGCTTTTCAAACGGCCCCGGCTGAGCTGGGCCGTCTCGGGCTCTCGATCTCGAACACGTATTAATGACATTCCGACAGTGCGGTGCATCAACGAGAAATGTGCTGTCCAATTGAAGCGATCCTGCCGGTGTGAGGTGTCGAAATATTTACACGCATACTTCTGCCGAATCCAGCCGTTTCGCACACACTCTACAAACGCAAAGCGTTGGCGCGCGCAAAAACGATCTTAAAATGGTGATTTAATCTACTTCCAACCGCTTGGCGAAGGTGCATTCCGATGGTCGGTCGCCACTGCACACCGGATTCCTGCCTGGGTTTTGTTTCTTTCCCGTCGCCCTCCTGTTACACCATCCTGTTGTGTGTTCCATCGGAAGGTGATGGGAATGGCGAGTCACCAGAGCATTCGCGACCGCGGTAGTTGAGTCATTTAATCAGCGGCTCCGGTGGCTTCGGACATTCGCATAATTTTGTACCAAACTGCCATTCTTCCACCGACGTTGAATTCCTTTTTTGGGTATTGAGGGCTTTTTGGGTTGGTTTTATGCGTTCGTTCGGATGCTTTCAGAAACACGCAGCATGGCTCAACTAACACCGGCACTAGCTAGGCTGGGCCAGAGGGCCGAGCTATGCCCTCCTATGCCCTGCATAAAGTTTCCCGTGAAAGACGATGAAATCATGCCACGGAATATTATGCGCGGTGTATATGAAGCAATCTAAATTCAATTTTCCATTTTGAACCTTTTCATTTTCGTTCGGCCGTTCGATTTTTGGGGCCATTTTTTTCTGCCCCGGCCAAACCCCCTGGCCGGTGTACCCAGCGTTCGTCCGCTCGCGCCGTCTACTACTTCTTATTAACAGGCTCCAAAATCGCGCTGCCCGCAATGGAAGGTTTTGCGTTGTGGCTCATATTCGCTGGAGGGTGCTGTTCGCTTCCAGTGTTGCCGAATCATTGATTGAAGGACAGTGTTCGAAACCGTATACCGGTGGTCCATTGGGGCTCCGGGTCCCGCGTCGTCGAAGGACTCAATCGAGCCGTTCAATCGGGTGCGGGCAATATTGGAAGTCTGATTTGGAATCGATCCTGCACGATGCACGGTTCAAGGCGGGCAAGGCTCGCATTACTTTTCCGGATCGGTCCGGGCGCTACAACGGATACACCTTCGGCAACGGCACGTTTCGTACGTATGCATAATTCAAGTCTCTGGCAGCCCTGCGTGTGGTTTTTTTGTGTGTTCCCTTTTCGCAGATACCCCTTCATCCTGTTTTCTACAATCGATTCGTTTAACTCGTTCAATTTTCCACCGGACTTGGAATGTGGCGCAGTTATGATATTCGCCCACCGGAATACCAAAGCAGCTAAATTAATAAAGCAATGATGTTTGTTGTTGTTTTGTTTGATGTTGACCTCGGACTACCAGCGAGAGTGCCCAGCGCATGCCTTTAAAAGCGAATCGATGTTTTGAGCGTTTTAAAAATGGAAGAATCGGTGGGCAAAAAAATCAATCAACCACGGCAATTCCCGGAAGGATCCTCTTTTTATGCGCTAGTGCTTCAGTGCTTGTGGAGTCAACTGTTACAATTATTTTTCGTTTCGGGTTTTTTGGTTTTTCGTCACAACAAACGTATCTCGGACGCTGCTATCAGTATTCACACCTCATCCTACTTAATGACTTCTCGCCGCCTGATTCTTCCGGCTGTCGGACCACCAAGCCGCAAACTATCATCATCATCGTGTCGCTTCCACTGTTTGGTCGTCGGCCCCCTTGGTCCGTCAACCAACGGCTTCCTGGCCACTTAAAACGGCCCATAAATGTCACCCGATGCTGATGCTCGGTGCCGTCTTTATTACTGGCCACTGGGCGCATGGGAGCTGGCCACTCATTGGCCACGCTCGTTGCGCACGGTTGCTGCTCCGTTTTACAGGGTGACTCTTTAAGCACGGTGCTCCGGTTTTACGATTCAAATCCACCTCGCTAGCGGCTCGCGAGCGCCCGCGCGTTATGTTCCGTGCGCGGTTTAATGTGTTTCATGTAAAAGTACAACGCCACCGTCAGCAGCAGCAGTGGGGCTGGTGATTGTGAAGGGGAAAGAAAATAAGAACATGGGAACATCCTGCAGGGAACCGTCTTTATGTGGCCGGCTTTTATTACTTGAGAAATTAAAACCATTGCGATGTGGGTCAGTCTTACGTTCGATTTATCTTCATCGAACGATAAGCGCGCCGGCAGCTGCTACCTCTAAGCGCTGCACCTTAGCACCGAAAACGATGCTTTGTTTACGAAACGCACAACGGTCGCGTTGCGCCCTAAAATCAAATGGTGGAAACAAATTAAACACAATTTAATTGCCCCTTGACGAGCCGGTGATTTGTATTTCGGTAGAGCATGAAGAAGGGTGACCGCGAGCTGAAGGGCGAAAAGCTTCGATGCGCTGGTCATTTGAGAAGTCTTTTGTTTGCACTAAAAATGATAGCCTTTAAGCAGTGCGCAGTGTTTGAATGTTTCTTGAAACAGCGTCCGCTTCATTTAGGCTGCCCGTTGGCCAATTGAATAATTATTCCATATTTTCGGCGTAAATTTTTACTGCCCAAGGGTCGCTACACCCGAAATGTATTCCTCCTTCGCCGGGTATCGGAAGATGAGGCTAAGCTTAAATAAACAATTACGGGAGGAAGTGAAGGCATTACTCCCGATTTGGCTCATTCACTTAATGCGTGAGAAGCTCTGGCTCAGCTCGGCTCAAGCAACGGAAAAGGAGGCCCACTCATCGTATGAATAATAAGTAATTTGAATAATTTGACAGCCGCCAAAAATTACTTTCCAACCTGAATTGGTTCTGGCGGATGTGTGGAATTACGTTTAATTAAAACTTTTTTTTCTGTACACAAACTTAATGGTTGGTCACAACAGTGCGTTGAACGCTTCGGAAAACCCGCCACAAATTAAAAGATTTCCACATTTTAATGATCTCACTAATGTGCTTGCGTCGTTTCGTTGCAGGAATCGTCACCGACCCTAACGCTAATATCATCAAAAGTAAGTACTGGCCAGACTCGACACCGGATCCTGTCTCATGATCAGCGTCCATGAACGTTTCGTCCCTTTTTGCACAACCACAACATCTTGCCATCGTCGCCTCATTTCGAAAAGATGTGAAAGAACTTCTTCTAAAAATGCTGTCACTACTTTTGGACTTCATCGCTTTCGCCATCTATTGAAGGCGTGCCCAGCTTGTGGGTCCGTTGAGTGCGCAAACGAAAACAAAGTCAAATTACTGGTTTTTTTATGTCAGAAACCAAGAAAGACATCTCCGACAATGACCGAGGGCAGGAGTCGTAATAATAATAGTATGAGGAACTAAAACTAGCCCCCCCCTCGCTGTGGCATCGCTCAAGAGCGGATTGATGCTTGCTTATGGAACGTGACGCGGCTTAGACCCCGTTCGGGCAGTCCGGCAAGCGTGACTTGAGACTGCCTGAGACCCCGATCGAGTAACGCTGGAACGTACGCCGATGTACGCACGATTATAATAATCATATTCGTGGCTAATCACTTTTCCCTCGCTGTTATTATCGTGGGGCGTAAACATGTTGGATGCTCGCCGTGCCTAGTTCCTGTGCGCCGTGGTGGGTTCTCGTCGCTTCCTTCCTCGGTTACTTTGCTCACAAAACAAAGAACCAGAGCGACTGAGCGAAATGTAGACCAACTAGACGAGCGACTATCAGCCGGAGGGAGAGTTCGGTTTCGTCCGTTTCGTGGGCAGGACGAAAAGTGAATGGTTTGAAGTGTACAAGAATTCATTCTCTTGCTTTGGGATGTAACACACTGAAGAGAATTTCTGAATTGCTTCACTCTTCATTATCTGCGGAATTTTGTATTTTTTTTCATAAACTCACAAACGCCTAAACTTAGGACAGTCACTCTTCGAGCCACCCTCTAAATAGTTGAGATTTCTGGCGGCCAAGTTGCGTAGCCTAAGACAAGCGAAACATAGAAACGAAGACAAAAAAAGCAACACCCGGCCAAATAACATCAACAAAGAAAGTCGAAATTAGATGCCATGCGCCGGAGTGATTGCGTTTGCGCTGGCGTTACGTTGCGAAGTTGCGCAGCTCTGCGCAGCCTTCCTCCAAGGGGCGGCCCCGCTCCTCACGATCCACCGGCGGCTGGCCGTCACATGCACCGAAAAGTGTAATTAGTTTTTGTCATTAAATCTAGATTTGAGCGGGAGATTGATGTTTCTTGCTTTCGGCCGTCGCCCGGCTGAGTTGGCCTTCGGCTGGGGTTTGTCTTTTTTCTCCCGCATTTTCGTCTTTCGCCCGGGCACGGTCCGCGGAGCGCCACGGAACCAGTACTTATGTTTAACCAACATCGTCGGCGCGCACCATTTTCGGGCGCCCCGCGAGCCCCGGCGTCAAAGTAGTTAGCGTGGCGCATGCGCCTTCGCGCCCCGTGCCCCAGCGAGTGCCTACCTTCTAATGATGTTCAAATGTGAAAATCGGCTCGCGATGGTAAAAGCGAGAAGAGAGGAAAAATGAAGAAAAATGCGTTCAGCTTGCACCCTGCCGGAGCATTTTTGCCACCTTTTCCGGGCAGTAAACAATCAAAGTAGAGTGGAGCAACGTTACAAAAAAAAAAGATCGACCAACGAATCGAGACGACCGAGCACCGCTGCGGAAGGAACCGAAGCGGAAAGGTGTGTTACAACTTCGATGAAACATTCACCTACGCTTTTCGGTGGTTTAATAATAATGAGCCACTCTTTTACGACACGCATACCAATTACGCGAAACACTTTGATTTGACAATGTTTAATTAGTTGCGATACTTTGCTATGGCCTCCCCCAAAAAGAGTTTTATCTACGTCTCATAAGAAACGTACTTAAAATAAAGGACGAATAGAAACGAATAAATGAGACACCACAATGCTGCCCGTGGTGATCATCGCGTCGCGTCAACCTTCTCAACTTTAATTTTGTTTCCCACGATGGGTAGAATGAGAGGAATAGAGAACAAGAATGGACAAGGTATGACCCTGGTTCGCCCATGCTTACCATATTTTAGGCAACATAATTGTCGCTAATCCCAATAAATATTCTCCAACCCGAACAGCGCGATCGGGAAGGTGAATTAAAATTTCGCCCATGTTCGGTACCGATTTGATTGTCCAATCTTCTGGGCCCACTAATCACCGGAGAACTTTGCAGCAAATTCTCCGACGAGCATAACACGGTTGCAAACGAACCAGCCACGCCACACACGCAACCGCCATCAACACGAGCGCAGGAGAGCAGGTAGCCGGGGACCAGACAAGACAACGTTACAAACTTTCATCCTAAGATGTTGGAGCACCCTGAATTTGCAAACCGAACAAGAGCCACGGCAACCGGCCACAAGAAGTTCGGAGTCGCAAAAAATAGCCAATAGCTCCGGGGGCCTCCGGGTTCGGCATAACGCGATAACGGTAAACCGAAGGAAACGAACACATGCCCCACATTTGTGCCCCCGAAGATCGATAATTCTATGGCCGATGTTGAATTTTGAAACACAGAGCGAGCTGGAAGCGAGCTTAAAATTGACGTTTTTTTAAGGACTAGCGATCGAGATAGAGAGAGTTGCTGGAATATTTTCGTGTATTCAACTGCCATTTTATGTTGCATTGTTTTTTTACATATTAACTGCTTGTGGGGCCACACATGGTCCACCAACGTTTGGCGCTAGTAGCGAAATAGTGCAAAACGGATCGAAGTCCCTCGCTCGCAGTCCGTTTGCACTTTATTGGACGGTATTGTTCTATATTTCGTTCTCGTTTCATTTTATGCTCCAACTTATCTTTTTTCTTCGTTGTTTTCGACTCACTGCCCGCATTGGCGCTATGGTTCTCCATTTTATTTTGTGGCACGGCGAAATTTTTTTCATTTACTTCCCGTGTGCTTCGAAACCGTTCATTGGCCACGGCGCACAAATTGTAAACTTTGCCATTTTATTTTCTTTCCTTTCCTCCTCATTCGATGAACTGCGTTTTCTGCTTTCGGGACTTCGGGTTTCCTTGCCCCGAATGGGACCCTTTTTTAATTGAACGAAATAAGTATCGCTCTTTGGAGCGGAGGTTCTTAGAAAAACGGTTTCGTTTGCAGTATTCATGTTTTGGGATAATTTTCCGTTGTTTTTGTGATTGCTTTTGAACATTATATCGTGTCATTATTTTGACATTTTTCCATTCTTCGCTTCACACTTGACGCAATTTAGGTACGCTGCAGTCAAATTTTAATGTACAGATTTTATTTGGCGTCAGAAACACACGGCCAAGCGATATTAGCATTGATCTCCGTCGTAGCTATTTGTGGACAAAGCTGGCCTGCAGCCGAAACGAAACGGTACGCGCCGACGGCCTGCCGTCTAGTTGAATGAGGCCGAGCAATGAATGTGGCGGAATGGAAAGATCACAGCATAAGATCGCTTCTGATCTCTTCTCCCCCCTGTGAACGTGGCGGCGAGAGCAACCGAGGGCGAGGGAAAATACACTTTTATTGCATTTTATTTTTGGAAAGCTAGAGTTTTGTTTGCCGAGTTTACTGTTTTCAGGTTTCTCTGTCCCCGAGTCGCGGGCGAAGCGGGGGACCTGGAGAGATGCCGGAGGGCACCGCAAAGTCGGAGGTTGTCGCGCCCGTTCTAAGAACGCCATCAGAGATTGCGCCATCCACGCGGTTGTTAGATGGCAATCGCAAGTGACAATTTTCCGGGCGCGGCTCATCAATTCGAGTGGGGTCTTTTTATTTTTGGCCTTCGCCTCGCCTAGACTACAAACGCTCCACTGCTCCACTTTGGTGGATGTGGATGTATTGTGTAACTCGCTTTTCATGGAGCAAACATTGCTTAAAGAAAAGCATCGAGGGTTTGAGCGATCTAACGTGTTTGATGTGTCGTGTGAGGGTTTCTTCACTATATTAAAGATTGGTTTTCGAAAAGCTTTATAGAAACCAAGAAATTCATTTATTTACCATTCTTCAGCAATATTTAGTACATCTTCTTTATTTTTCCGATAAACTGATTGAGAACCTAATGATTACAGAAATGACGAAAAGTTTTATTAGTAAAATCAATGCCGCAATGCTATTTGGGATTATCCTCGGATCGTTTCCATAATTAAAACTCAAAATCCCTTTCCTTCGGGCAACTCCTACTCGGTAGCTTGAACATTTTCGAGAAAACGGGTTACGACATTTTTCGTTGGTAAATTGAAGTGAACCATCCGCATTTTCCGGCAACAGATGGAGCATTATCGATTCCAGTGCACTCATTCCGGAACCCGGATTTCCCGGAACAAACCCTGGGTTTCTCTAATCCTCGCTGGCAATCGTACCTGCGCGCTCGGGATTTAACCGAAGCAGAGTACGGAACGGAAAACTGTGTGCTGCGGGAAAATTATCATCCACCGAACGCTTCGCACCCGAAAAGAGTTAATCCACAACTTATGAGTTTGAAAACAAAACAAAAACAAAACAACCAACTGTGCGGCCGTTTCATGATTTTATTGAACCGAGCGAGGAGGGACCGCTCTTGAGTAGCGTGCCGAAGGAAGATTTAAAATCTTCGGGTGACGATTTACCACTCCCTTACGCTGTGCCCTTCCGTGGCGCACTGCCCCTCTGGCGTGTCGAGACGCCCCGGCTTACGTAAGAACGTTCATTAAAATTATTTATTACGCTTTTCCTCAACGGTAAGCCGCCACCGAGCGACAGTTTTCCACGCTCTTCGGCGCCCTGTTTGCGTAGGCATCCGCACGCAACGGGTTTCGGGTGGACGGTTGTCTGGTTCGGGCGTAGAATTATTTCCGTAATAATCGTCACATAAATCGTTTCCCCGACGCCGACGGACGGTGCTTGCGACGAAGATGCGTGACGTCCGTGGAAGCGTTTCAAATCAATGATCTTTCGAAGAACTTTGGAGACCCTCCAGGGGCACAACACTTGAGGAGCCTTTCCCTAATAAGCCTTTTTCGGTCGGCTCGGTACCAATCAATTGCAGACCCTTTTTGGCGCCTCCCAGAGAATGTGAACGCGAAAGAGGAATTACCCATTACTAAGTGCATTTCAAGCGCACTCCACACATGACTCGGTGTGCGGAATAAGTGACTCAATTTCGCTGCCTTCCGGAGCCTGCAAAATCGTTCGAATTCCACGACGCTGAGTCACCCTGGCGCAGCGTCTTATGCTGCAGCGAGCATCGAGAAACAGAGATCGACACGGCGTGCAGCACATAATTATTTCCGGTTCGGTATTTCCCCCGTAGGGCAGTTTTGGGAAATTCCGAAATCCCTACCGCATTTCTCTCCGCTGTGTGTGTTTTACCATTCCTTCTTTCTTAATCTCACGAGCGGCTCGTACACGGTGGCACGGAAACACGTGCGGACGGCGATGATGCACCGGCGAGAAGAACGTGCAGCTCGTCCAGACAGATGCATCGCGTTCGAAACCGCAGTGCCTCGGAAAAGGATGAAGAGAGAAAACCCGCGGGTAGCTTGTCGGGTATTGGCTATGTTGGCTCTGTGTTCCTGCTTCAGCCGGAACGCTCGTTATGCTGGAGCCTGGCGTGGCCGAACCATTCATGCTTTCCGACACTTCCGGAACGGAATTTTTGGGCCCATTGTCCCGTTATTGGCGATTATTCACCGTGCAAAGTATGCGCGGCTTTTCGCGCACGACTCAGCAGGATGAAGTTTGTTCTTCGTTGATCGTGATCAATAGTTTCCTGTGCTGCTGCGTACTTTTAACGCACCGCCGACGTCAGCGCTGCCGCGTGCGCCACCGGGGAATAATAACGACTGACGCACTGGATTTACTCTCTCGGTGGGTGTAATTAAGGAAATTTATTACACTTTCCTACGATTCACTCACCCCGCGCACAGTTGTCACGCGCACTTCAAACGGGACGGAAAAGTGGAATTTAAGACCTGTGTGCCGAAGATTCCCACCCCTCAAAAAAAAGGCGAACAAGCTGTGAGTAAATAAAAATGTTTCCCATATGCAAACGAAACCACAAAATAAAACAAAAAACCCTCGGCTCGACAGAATTGTATGACGAAAAACGTGGCCCTCGGACCGGCAGTGAAATCATCGCCAAACGGCCGAATATCGCAGTGCCGCC
This sequence comes from Anopheles bellator, assembly GCF_943735745.2. Lineage (NCBI taxonomy): Eukaryota > Metazoa > Arthropoda > Insecta > Diptera > Culicidae > Anopheles > Anopheles bellator. The sequence continues at coordinate 77,355,903 of NC_071286.1, read as the reverse complement.
CAATTTTATTGCCAACTTCTTCGCGCCCGCTTCGCGCGAAACCCGCCAAGGAAGCACGCGGTTCAAGAAATTCAACACGCCTCACGCAAGCCGCAAGCTGGCGGCGATGGCGACGGTGGCACCCGAACGCTGGCGGGAACAAATTTTTGTCACATGAAAAATCTAAAATTAACGCAAACGTGGATATTAAAAATAATTAATTGTATTCCGTGCATTAGCACCGGCCGCGTGCGTGCACTGCCACGAGCATGATCGGCGTGGAGTGACGCCAAGCGGGACGTTTAATTTGATCTGGCCTCGTGGCGGTTCGGAAGGGCCAGGGACGGTAGAAGTAATCCTCCTCCCAAAGCATGGCACTTCGGTGGCCTGTCAGCCGACACCTCGTGCCCGGAGCGGCCGACCATTCGGCCCATGTTCAGCCGTCGTCGTCGACGACGCCGCTCGAAATGTTTATGTTTTCTTAAGTAGCAAAACACACTCAACTTCGGCCGCAGCACGCGCGCAGCATCGCTTGGCGTTGCGCGATTGCATCAGTGATGATTCCACTGCGTCTGGTCGATCCGGTGGGGTGGTCGGAACGAAACTGTTCCGAAACTATGCTCGGCTGCCCCACATTAGGCTTCGTTCGCGCCCGGCTCGGTTCATTGTAATGGAGAAAGAACGGAAAACGTAAAAATAATTCTCCTTTCAAACATCCGCGTACTGGCACCCATCCGGTGCGGGAAGGGGCCTTGTGCGCCATCTCGGTCGCAGCCTGCCGTGCCGGCCGGTAAATGGCCGCTCCGATATGCACTCGGCTAGGCGCATGTGCGTTTTATGCAAGGCGGGAGCGATTAACCGGTGCCATCGATCAAAGTAAGACATTCTTACTATCGAGCGAAAGGCGTAGCGATGCGGGTGGCGCAGGGTGAGCGGGGAACGGACACTTAACGAGAAAGTAAAAATTAGCTGATGAGAGCAGCGTGGTGTCGTACAGCGAACCCTGAACGGCGAATGCGGTTTTCGGTTGGCAACGGTGTTGGGTTTTATAAATATTACTCGTCTTTCAAGTGGTTTCATCAAAATGTTGTTTTTATAATGCGAAACCCCCTGATTTTATGCTTTTATGCTTTAATGAGCTTATGCTCTTATTATGAGATGAGCTCAACAAATAATGAGTAGCTTGAATTTTAAACATCCAACAACTCATGTTTTCATTATTTAATTTTTCTCCAATTTCTAAAGAAATTTATAAAAATAACATATTTTAAGATCCGTCTAGAACCTTCAATCCTTGCCCCAAGGGTTTATTTGAACGTCATGAGTCCAACGTATGTCGGATCGTTTCGCCGCGCACCGTAAGAAATATGTGCGAACATTTGGCAGGCAGGAGTCGTGCTTGGCGTGTAAATAATTTGCGCTAGATAATGAAGTGCCCCGAGAGTTGTACTGACCGTCCGCTACACTGTCCTCGCTGCTAACTGCTAATCTGTGTTGCCCTGTCAGAGCCGGCCGCAGGAATGCTGGCAAAATGCCGACCAGAATTCGGCTCTGCTCAGGTTACGGTTATCTCAGTCTAAATCGATGTTTTGTGAAACTTTGTGTCAAGGCGGATAATGAGTGGATCTCAACTGCGCGGCGTGGAGGGTGATAAATAATTAGCATTATTTGTTGTTAAACAGTTCTCGGTAGTAAACATTGTTGCCCCTTTTTTTGGTACACTTTTTGATTAAATATTTCGGTCTCTGAACGCCTTTGAAGCTTCTGACAGGTGGCTTGCGTTACGCGAACAATGTCCGCCTGTCCGATAGATCTTTGTCCGCGTCTTCTATCACCGACTTTCGGTACTCGTAAAATGACTCATTCGATCAAGTACGGGCTAATCACGCGTTGTAAGTAAATAAATCATTACGTGAAAGGACGCTCGGGTCGCTCCGTTCGAGAGCAAAAGTAAAATCCACGATTACGTAAGATTCGTCCGCCTTCCAGCACGATGATGTTGAACCATCTCTGTATGTGTGGCCGTATCGATGCGAAAAGAAATGACCAAAATTCGCATTCCAACGAGTTTTGCCATCGTCTGCGTTATCGGCACGGCGAGGTTCACCCAAATTCACCCGTATTTTCGCTTTCCACCACAAACCCGGGACATCGGGACCGGAAAAGAATGCACACAGATGAGCGGACTGTCAGTCAGTGTGTCAGTGAGGTTGGCCTTCGGTTCGAAAGTCAGACACTCAGAGGAAACAAAAAACGAAAACGCCATCCCGAACTGCATTGCTCCGGGCGGCGGAAGCTCCGAAGATGGAATGGGCCAAGAGCGAACCGAGTGAGCCGGTTAACCGAGTGGGATGCAAAAAAGAAAACAGGACGATCCGGAGCATCCGCAAACCGGTTGCCGCGAGGAAATGCACTCGGGGACGCTGAGAACGAAGTGAGAATCGCGCGCGAGAGTGAACGTGAGAGGAATGCAGTTGCATCACATGCAGTCTGCCGGCGCGGATGCACGGAAGAATGCAACACTGGGATGAGGGCATGAAAAATCGTGGAAACTCGAAGAGCGATCGGTTTCCGCTCCTGCTCCACCGAACGTGGCCCGGACGTGGCCTGGCGTATTGCAGAAGGTAAATCACTGCTGCTGCTGCTGCTGCTGGGATCGTCTTCCGGTTTTTGCTCGCTTTGATTTGGAGTACTTTGGATCCGAATCTATTTTCCGGTGAAGTGGGGTCCATTTTTTGGTTTTTCCTCTACACGACATGCTGCTTCCGGGTGCCAGTTATTTGAAATGAAAAACCATTTTAATCAAACTCTGGCACAGTTCGAAAATCCTGGCCATCCATTGCAGTGGTTCGAACCCGTTTTTGGGGGAAGCAATTGCTTCATTGATTTTTGTTGGTTACTGCATCTGGGATTTTTCTAAATCCTTCTTTACACTTAGGTTTAAGTATCATAAATTGCCCAGAGAGGATGTTTTATGCCGATAATTTTTCACTCTTCGACTCCTGCTGCGAGTGTCTTACATTTGCCACTACCATCGGCAATGCCAAACATGCTCAGCATAAAGCATCCCGAAGAGCTGGAAATTAAAGTCCCTCGTTGCGGCTAATTATAAAACAACACGCCACGCGAACTCCACGGGACACGGCGGGTGAGTCAGATTTTCGCCAACCGCTCCGTTGACCTTGGGCACCAGTCTGGATGTCAGTGAAATGGTTTCATCAGATAAAATCGATTATCCTTGTTCGCGAGTGGGAAGACGCGCATGTTTCCTCCGTGCGCTGTGGCAATTAAAACATGCACACTCCACATAGAGACGTAAGTCTATCGGCACGCCAGATCACGCGCAAGGCACGTCTTGGGCGCGCTGGACGAGGCAATTCCGTGCGCATTGCTTGTCCGCGGTTTTATTCCATTATTTTTTACTCGATCCTTCGTTACGCTGGTTGTCATCATCGCGAACCCCGTCGGCTTCAACGTCAGACGTCACCAGCGCGGGCCGCAGTTCGCGGCCACGACGCCGCGAGAGACAGTTATGTAGCGCGTGAAACGCGCAGTCTGCGAGCGCCGAGAAAACGCCGAAACGAAATCGAAAATATTCAAGGTCACCACAATTGATATTCACTGCAGCAGCAGCAGCAGTAGGAGCAGCCACGGCAACGGCAACGTCTGCAAAATGTGAGTTTCGCGTCGTTGTCGTTGGCTGTGTGCGGGCCGCGCCTGGAGCATATGGAGAGTGCTCGCCGGGTTCGTGAAGATTCATGGCGGCGTATTAAAAATTAAACACATAAAGCCGCGCGCGATCGGCGGCCACTCCAAGGAAGCAAACGGGTGAAAGAAGCGTAAAGCATTGCCGTTCTTGACAACGCGCGGAATGGAGAAAAAAATTGCGGATGCTTAAGACGCGTACACCCGCGACGGAGCCGAAAATAAATGATGCATAAATTTATCAGAAGCCAGAAAGCATCGCGAACAATGTGGCGAACAGCGAATTGAGCCGAATGCAAAACGCACCATCAGCCGTCGCGTACCTCTTCTTCACCGCTTGTCTTATAATTTAATTGATTATTTCAAAGTCTTATTTTCGCCCGAAACGGGCGGCTTTTAGCGCAATCGAATGTAGGATTGACCGTTCCTGAAACCCAATCGCACTCGTATTTGAACGTCTTCGCGTTCGGCGCAAAAACTCAAACGAGTTTTTCGGCGCGATTTGGGCGATTTTATTTGCAACAAAATTAATAGTGCAACGAAATACGACACTTGCAACCCATCGCGGGGCCTCATTAATCGTGAGCACTCTTTGCCTGCATCTGTGTGTCCGGTCGAGGCCCCGCTTACATTCCGCTTCACCCGCGAGAACCTGGGCCAGGTTTTGGCACCATTAGGCCGCACCAGTTCCGCGACCGATCCTTGTCCCCGAGGGTTGTTTAATGCAAGAATGTACATAAATCGGGTGCCGCCGGTGGGTGGGTTTTGGGTGAAATGATGAGCTCACGAGTTTGTGGTGCCGAGGGGCCAGCGGATGAGCCGACGGGAACGACGACGATGAAAGCGAGAACACGACAGCGACGATTGCGGCGGATGCTGCCGCTGACGATGGGGTTAAGATGGGGTCCGTTGTCGTCCGTTTTTGTTTTTTTTTTGCTGTGCTCCTTGCACCAACTACTCCCACTCACACACGCGCGCGCGTTTCGGCCGCCCATCGGTGGCCATGGGAACGATTCTTTCGTTCGGTTTAACCCGAAACAGTCAGAATTCCGGTTTTCTTTGGTTCTGGGTGTACTTTCGATTTTTCGGTGCACTGCTGCTGCCGGCAGCGCCGATTAGTTGCCCGACAGAGTTATTTCCGTTTTATTTTTGCATCTTTCGGTATTATTTTCTCGGCCATCGGTGGTCTACCGGTGTGCCAGACTCACAGGACACACAGGGAATCGCTGGGTTCGAAAGTGGTGAGCACAGTGCCTCGTGCCACGGAAACCAATATTTTAGCGCTTTAGAGTCTCAAGCTTCTTTCTTAAGGTATTACCCTCTTCTTTCTGTTACTAAATGCTAAACGTTGCCTTCGCTTTGATATCCATCGGCGTAAGACTGTTTGAAAATTCCCATATGTCCATTAATGGTTAGTCGAAATGCTAAAAATTATTATTTGATTTAACTAAATGTAGCCATTTCGTCCCTCAAAGACTCGGTGTCGTGAGAAAGTGTGGCCCGCGCGATTGCGATTGCGCCTGAATTATCTAGCCCGATTCCAATCAGCGTTTCAGCAAACGGTAATCTCATGAGCCGTGGCGCTTCCTGCTCCTCGCGTTGCCAGCCCGATTCGGATCGAAGCGAAATGGCCGTCGCCCGAATGCGATTCTCATTAAGATTCACTGCACGAATGCTATAATTTGGAAAAAAGGGCGGAAACATTAATCCATCGATATGCGGCGAAATGCGCCGCCGTAGTCGTCGAGTGCAAACTGTTCGATACCAGGAATCGAACCCCGGGGCCGGGAACCCTTTTGGGCCGGTTTTGGCGTGGCGGGTTTGTTTTTTTGTTTTGTGGGTAAAAATACCTTTACACCCGACCCGCCGCCGTTCATCTGCTCAATGCGCGATGCTCGGCCACGACCGCTGCCAACATGGCGTCCGGTCGTTTCCCGGTCCGATCTTCCGAAAAAGTCCCGTTAGATTCTTTCCCTTCTTTCCTTGCTGGGGTTTTTGGGGAAACATAAGAAAACAAGTGGGGGCCACCGGTCTGACTGACCGGTGGGAAGCGACCTGGGGACCTGGAAAATAACGAACCGACAAACACCGAGCACCGTTGGACTAATCGGCCGAGGAGGAAAAGAAAATTACAGCTCAAGGTCTCGCACCGTTGTCCTGTGCTCCAGTTGTGTTTGGCTCCCATTCCCATCGCATGTGCTGCTGGCTGGATGATTCGCCGCACATGCCATCGGCGTTTCCGAAGAAAACAATCCTTTTCGTGTTTCAAGCATACGAAGCGAACTAGGAGAGCAACTTATGATAGGACGAGCATAGCTATTTGCAATAAATTCAATCTCCATTCACAAGACGATTCAGGGCTTAGCTCTATCCCCCAAAAGATAATGAAATGCATCAGGCAACTCGCAAAAATCTTGAAAACATCCGTAGGACCTTGGAATGTATATTTTTTTGGGGGTTCTCCATTCAAGATCTGGTGATCGCCCAAAACGTTTGCCACTTCTTCACCCAAGCTCCCTTTCTGCTGGCCCCGAAGGATGCGGCACAAGAATAAAGATCTCGAACCTTTCGTATGCTGTGTGCGAAACGAGACACTCTTCCCAGTAATGGATTTTATGGTTCCTTTGTGGCCGTGCGCGACGCGTAACTGAACGGGCGCTGTCCGGGCCCGTTCCGCAATAGTTCCAGGAACTGTTCGGTGCGAGGTGTTGCAGATCCTCATCTACCGGTACCCTTTCATTACGCCCCGATCCCGGTGGCGCTCGGGTCCTCCGATTCTCCGCTGATCGTTTGCGCGGATACGCAGATGCATTAACCGGGATGCGAAACCCTTCGCCCAAAGCCTGCGCCCGTCAGCTCGATCATTCGTCATAAAGCTGTCAGTCGGTCGGTGTTTGCTCGCCGCCTCGGACCCGTCGATCGGTTGAAGGATCGGTTGAAGGTTCGTGATAGAGAACCGGAACACCCAAACCGCGGCCCACCACGCCAACGAGGTTGGCGTTAGTTTATGAATGAGACTGGCTGGCCAGGAGGTCGCCGTAGGAAAGCGAAACCGAACCGAAGAAGACCGAAAAAGCATTGCGAAGGTGCAGCCAATTAGTCGCCCAACCATCGCTGCACCGTGGATCGGACATAATTGATCGACATTTAAGGATTAGGTTCGGCCGGCCGTAACGTTTCGGCGTCCGCGACGGCATTAAGATCGTGGGATTGCGTCGGTAAGACATCGTCGGAATCACGCCGTTCGACGGCGCCAGCATCGCGGCCCGGCCGGGCATTAGGGACGCAATTAAAATGTACTTAACCGCGCAAATCGCTTTTCTCGAGACGCGGCCTCAACTAGGGGAGGCCCAAAAACCGGAGGGGGACTTTGATGGGGCCTGAAGGCCTCGGGCAAAATCGGTCTGGCCCGACGGTGGTCAGCGTGGCCTTGAAGTTGTCTACCGTGGCCCTCTGGACCACCGATTGTGGGCTGCAGTTCCCGCGTGCCTGTCAGAGGTAGCTTTGGCCAGATTCGGGATCGCGTAGCCTTTTGTGTCTACTTCCGGCATATTAATGGTGCGGTACGGCCATAGACATCGGCCGGGTCCGGGTTGGATGCTTTTAATGTATGTCCGTGACTTCAATCTTCTTATCCGGATACAACAGAGCGGGCGCCATGCCGGTCCCAGGATTCGAGTCCATGGCTAGCTACGCGACAAGGACGAGCATTACCGATTCGATTACCTATCATCGGCTGGCATTTCCGTGTCTGCAATGAGAGGGAATAAAATCTCGGTCCCCTAACAGGTCTCAAAAGAGTCCAGTTATAAAGATGTTGCTGCATGGAGCATGCTGGAAAGTGTAAACTGCGCTGTTTCTTTAAACGAACTCTCAGAATTCAAATGGTAACGTGTAATTTCCCGGGTAACGTTCCTCCTTCCTAGAAAACAAGAAAGGCACCGAAAGGACTCGCGAACGAACACCAAACAAAACTCCAACTCCAAAAACCGTTTAATCCTTAATTTGTTTGTAGATGGAAACGGATAATGAGCGAATGTTTGTTGCCAAGTGTTCGAACGAAGGTCAGTTTGATGGCGCGTGAAATGGGGCCAACCAGGGGAGAGGGAACCGGAAAGCAGGGTCTGCCGTTGCCAGACACGGCCAGGGTTGTCCTGCGTGCGAGGAAGAGGAGAAAAAAGCACACAACGGTAGACATCACGCAAGTGACGAACGGTACATTTTTCGTTATGCATATGTATATATTCCAGTCGCAGGCTTCGGGACCCCTTTTTCCGAGCGCCATCCTTCAGACAACCCACAATTTACCGTCAGTCCCGTTCTCGGCCCGCCTCGTGGGTCCCGCACAGGATGGCCGGGCGACGAGTGTCCTTCGGCGCCGGCGGCAGCGGCGGCGGCATCGGTGCGTCACCGGCGCTCCCGGGTGGTGACGATGGAAAATTGAGTGAAGCATTTTGCGATGGAAGGATTCCGGACGGTAATTTCCGGCACGCAAAAGGATCCCCGGCTTTTCGCACATCAGCCCCGGTGCCGGGCCTCCGTGTCCCGGCAATTCTTATCCGCACGTCCACCGGGAGACGCACCGACGTCGCCGCCGCTTGATGCGGCTGCAAATGCGCGCGTCATGTTGTGTGAATGTTTGCGCCCGCCGCGCCACGGCCGTTGAGTTTTTGATGGATTTCTGTCGAATACCCTCCCCGGGGTGGTGGTACGTAAATTAGCGAAACGGACCCTCTCCGCCGCCGCCGCCGCCGGGCAGCGAAAAGGGAGTTTAAATTCTAAATTAGAGCGAAATTATGCGTCTCGCCTTGGCACCGGGGCCGGCACGCGGTGCCACGCGGTCCGGGGAATGGTTCCCATTTTCCGTTCGGCACCGTGCAGGCGGGCGGGGAGCGGGGCTACGGACTAAGCTGATTTTAAGTAGTGAAGCGGACTTTCGATATAATAATTCCAGTCACGGCAACCTTCTTTCTCCCGCTCATTACCGACGATTTCATGGAATAGATTTTATTAGTGTAACTTTATATCGTGCCATATTGCTGCGATAGCGACCATCCGTCGGTTCTTGGGTGGGGGGGTGGGGCTCTGGGAGGGCGGGGCGTGGCGTTTGTTTGATGGACTTCCAGTTCGGAGTTTTGCGAAACGGTCGCAGAAGGTGCCCGAAGGGACTGCCGACATTGAGCTGCTTCGGAGCAGGCACCACGAAATTAAAGGCAAGATCTGGCTAACGAGTCACCGAGCCTTTGTACTGCTCTTTCGAATGATATCAATTGCGATCGGGCCTTTGATTAATGTCCCAGTTATGCTCCCCAATTCGAGTATCGAGTTTTGAGTTGAGCTTCAACTTGAAATAAATAATGATGGATGTGCATGATTTAAACAAAACAAACTCAAAGACGATGAACTAAGAACTGCTGCTTAGTTTGGCCGATGGTCACCGTGTTCGATTGGATCAGGGACCTTTGTGTGGTTTTAAGTAAACCTGCCCAAAACTTCGTGTTAAGTGAAATCCATCGGCATCCCTGGCCAGTCTTTGATTACTCGTTAAAGTCGGCTCCTTAAACAAACACATCATCGGTTCGTGCCTGTAATTTTCACCCAATTTTTCGGTTCGATCCGCGAGTCAATCGTGCGTTGGCCCCCCGTCCCTACCCTCAATTCGTTTCCTCCTGTCGCTGGCCACACAAACTTTTCCCCGTTTCGCACACATACGCTGACCTCCTGGTCCGCCTGGCGCCGCCCGCCGGTGTCCAGCATGCGAAGTCCCTGATTTTATTAATCATATTAGCCGCCCTAATAGCCGTTATTAGGTGCGCCCTCGGTCTGCGGCTTCATGAGCCGAACGCATTTTCCAACCATTTTATCGTCGGCATCGGTGGCGGCGGCTCTAAAAATTTCTGATTGGTGGCGTTTTATTTTGCGCCCAGCTTAAGCACCGTCCTTGAGGTGCACCGATGCGCAAATATTGGCGCATCTCCGGTAGCACCGCCCGAGACCGTATGTTTGCGTGCGAGAGAAAGAGAAAGGGTGCCAGGACCGGCGGACCGAGCGGTGACCATGATCCGATGATAAATGCAGTCTAAGTGTAGGTTTCGTACAGCATCTTTCAACTGTGCCGGCTGTGATCGCCGAGGTCTGAGCGGGCCAGGCCCGCAGCAGGGATGGCACGGGTAGGGGGGTGTCTGCAAATTGCATTAGCGAGCCCAATGTCAGGCCGGGCGTTGGAAGCATTATGCTGGCGCTGGTGCGGCCGAAAGCATAAAGCAAACGAGGCAAAGACCGGGGCACGCAGACACCAGCGCCAAACTCGTCGTCGGCATCGTCAGTGCTGCTCTTATTCCCGGTTGCCGGTGTCCTTGAGCGCGTTCTCGGAAGCGAAGGAGATGTGGCACATACGCCCGGGAACACTGGCACAACGTGGCATGTGCGGAAGAAGATTCGCGTTGAGAGGCGTAACATTTTACAGTTTGTCGAATCTTGTGCCCGGCAGGGGCGGAATGCATCTTCCGGGCGAGTGCGAGAGAGATAGAGAGAGAGAGAGGAAAAGTGTGTCAAGTGAGTTTTTCTCAACCAATCGGAACCAACCTTTCATAAATTTTCAGTTAAAAATTTTATGCGATTTTAATTCTACCCTGCTGTATGCTAATGTCGACACGATTAGAAGACAATTTACATGCGGAATCGCAATCGCGCCTTTACCTTTCGTCTCAGGTACGGCCACCATTTCCTTTATCCGTTTCCAATAACTGGTCGGCAAACAATCGAAGGGTCGCCTCTATTGGTGCGCGAAACTATTAGTCGCCCGGTGGCGCTCCCAGCGCTCCTGCGACAGCTGAGAAGGCCTCGTCGGATCGCTTCGTTTTCGCCGTTTTTTCCCATCCGGCGTGCGACTCCACGGCCCGATTCGCGTGCATTCACGTCCATTGAGTCCGTTGCGCTCTATGGTAAACAGAAAAATTAAACTCAAACGGCACGCAAACTATCGAACCACCGAAGCCCGAGCTCCCGACGGGCGCATGCTTTATGAGCATATTGGGCACATATTCTTGCGTCCAACCGTCACCAGTTTCGCCATTTGTGCGGGACCCGAAAAAAACGGGCACCGAATGAATGGCCGCCAGTCACCTAGAGGCTTTCCGGGGTGTCATGTGACATTAATTGACGTTGGAGTTATTTAGTTTCGATGTTAATTTGTGTTCATTTTGTGAAACGTCAGATTAGATGTTACTTTTCAATTTGAATTTTTGTTTTGGACACAAAATTGGTACACCAAATTCAGTTTAAACGTTAAAGGAGAGTCACGAAAAAAGTGTAAGTTTGATGGAGAATTATTGCACCACAACCCGGTAGAGTGTTTGGAATCGGTTTCCATTTGGGCTCCATGATCCCCCATCAATCGCTCCGGCACAGTCCGGGCCCCGTAGATGTTGGATGGTAACGCACAAAAGTACTAATCATATTGCGAGCAACAAGACCACCAATAACCGGGCAACGGACGGACGGGTTGCCGGCGGTCTGGACGTGCCTTGCCTTCGTTCACCCGGCCGATGTGTGCGCACATGCACACATTAGATTTACATACAATTTCGTTAATTTATAAACATAACGATGATTGGCCTTGAAAACGCGACGAGCAGTCCGGCGGAGTCGGAGCGAAGCCGGAGCAAAACGGAGCGGCGCTTGGTCAATGAAACTCCACGAAGACAGGCACAGCGCGAGCAACTACACTGGGACCGGGGACGAAGCATAGATTGTGTTGCCGAACCCGATCGGACCGAAAAATGATCGAAGCGATCGCAAAATCCGGGGTGACAGGATCGCAACATGAAGTCGAAACAGGGCAGGAGAAAAAAAAACGTAGACTTTATGTGAATCGTCTGTCTCCGGAAAGGGTTTCTGTACACAGAAGCGGACGATGGTGGATTGCGGCGTACGGGAGGGCAAGCTGTTCTTGTTTTTGCCGGCGCACGGGAAGTAAGACATCGGCGGCGCATGTACGTTTGTCGTGCGGATGTCACTCCGGTGGGCTGCGATCGTGCTGACGGCTCGATGCGCAGCCGAAAGATACAGCCAAAGATTCGCCAGTCCGCGCCAGGCCATCAATTTAGCGATCATCGTTTACGGGCGGTCGCCTATCTTTTTTTTGCTGCCTTCTGCCCGATGATCTTCGTACGCTACATACGTACCTCGGCCGTAATGATGGATGGTAACGAAGGAAAGACCCTCGGGTAAGCCCTCACCGTCTCGATCTCGGGCTCGCTTAAAGAAGGGACTCGCGAAGCAAGAAAGATTAGACTGCGTAAGCTGCTGCTTGCTGCACCACTTCCTGCTGACATCATCTTTAGGCGGGTTTTGCAGTTATTTTGTGTGGTCCGCTGGACGACTCGCGAACGTGAAAAGTAACACCGGCAAGTGCGACGATATGACACCACACCGTGGTCCGGAAGGATGTCAAAGATGGTCCTGTGAACCATTCGATGAGCTATGGGAAGTATCCTGTAGTGCTTAAGGGCCAACATGGAATGCTGTTTAAAAAATTGAAGCTGTTTGCCCATTACACAGCGAACGAAGTTAAGCACATTGTTTTGAGTTACTGATACAACTAAACGAGCAAATTAATTAAATATTATCTCGGAGAGTTCGTAACACTAATTTATTTATCTTCAATTACTTCAAAACAAACTAGTCTTGAATTTCACGTTGGACGATCCATAACAGTTATCATCTCAGTTGATGATATTGGATAATAGCAGTCAGCGGCTTGATCATCAACCTTTTTCGCTTCTTTTACTTTACCCAACATTATCTAAGCCCATCAAAAAGAAACGTTTGACGCCGATGGATTAGCTCATCACACTGCAGGCTTCGCGATGGACAACTGGATTGCAACATGGTATCGCCGTAAAAAAAATCAATCCAAACGTCCCGCCGCCAAGATTATCGGGCGAAAGAAACGGAAGCGACGGTGGACACCGGACGCTGTGGAGTATTAGATCTCCCTCGTCGCAGGTGTTTGATCGCGATCGTGCGGCTCCGGCCAATCATGGAACCCGTGGAACACACTTTAATTCCGATGATCCCAAGGCGGATTGGCCGGGCCGATTTCTAGGAAATTCTCCCGAACGGGCGGTCTTCCTGCAACTGCACTGGCCGAGTGGCCCCAGGAGAAAAAAAGCATAGAACTGCTCCACAAACACGATGCTGCCACCAAAAACAAATTATGCATTCAGCCAGCTGCTGCTCGCTTCTCTAATTCGCTGCTCTAATGTCCAGGTCTGACTGGCTAGCAGCAGCAGCATAGCATTATGGGCCGAACCTTTGGAGGTTCATTTTTTACCATCGACCGGCGGCCCACTGTTTGCCCAACCACGGACGGGTTGGCACGAGCCGGGACCATTTTGATTAGATGCGGCTATTCGCTGCGCCCTAGTGCCCGCCGATGGCCACCGGCATCCTTCCGCGCAGACAGCTCTCGCAGCGGGAGGAAGCGCAAAAGAGGAAACCGATCGGCTGCCGGAACTCTAATCCTTGGTTCGGCCCGATCGGGGTCGCTCGGTCGGCAGTCGTCGTTTGGCTCAGCTATTTCGATCAATTTTCCGCCATCAGCTGGAGTTGGAATTGGAGGTCGAATTCGGCGCACGGCGCACGGTCCCCGAACACAGCTGGCTAGTCGCGCCGTTCGCGGATGACGGAAGGAGGTGCGCTAACCGGCGGACTTCCCCAACGGAAGACTTCCATTTGATGTGCGCCGTTTAATTTATGCTACTCCCCGGTGCAGGCTGCACGTAGCATAAGGAGCCGACTGGCTGGGGACTCGCTCTCGATCGGAAACGATCAGATTGCCATCGGCGCACGAGCCGGCGTGCCAATTTGCCACCGCCACCACGAGCCCCGTTCCCGAGGTGGGGGCTTCCTGACAGTGGATCGAACATACTAAACGAGGGCCGTTCCGATTATGCTCTAACGGGTGAGATAAAGAATAATGCGAGTGTGCAGCTGCAGTTCGCGTAGTACTCGACCGTGAAGCTTTGATTCATGACCGCTGCAGGGTTTGCGTCTCGGCCATGCACTATCTGTGCGCGGGGACTTCACTATCCGGGCGTTACATGAGCTGTACGCGCCCAAGCACCGCCGGCTTGTCTGGCGCCCATTGCACGGTACACAGCATACACAGATGGTTCTAATTAAATTAGACCCACTCCGAAACGCTGTCCCATTTCGGGGGGGTCCCTTTCGAGAGCACACTCTCTCGAGGGGGATTGTAATGCTTGCCCATTAGTTGAGCCTTCGCACCATTCGCGCGGCAGTCGGGCAAATGTAATTTATGTTGAAAATATTTCATCTACGACGACGCTGGCCGCCCAGAAGTGGCGACGGATGGCTTGGCAATTCGTTCTACCCTTTCGGCTGGCGAGTTTGCAATTAAAACTAGTGTCGCTACCTCGCCAAAAAGGACGTCTTGCTGACGGCGAAAGTGTCGCGGATGACAGGGTTCTGAGGGGTTTTTTTAAATATGCAATTTGATTAACTTGCCTGGCGCCCACCAAGTCAGGTCCCCGATACACACAATATTTCTGCCACACCAACATGACACACGGCACCACCACCACCACTACACAGACACAAACACCCGGCTATGCACATAAATCAACGGTTACACTATCATCCGGAGACATCTCGGTCTCGATCCATATCCTTTAATTTTGACACTTTCGGTCTCGCTTGTCCCCGAGTTTGCTTCTTGTGGTATTTTTTCTTCTTGTTTTTTTCTTTTTTCTAGCGAAAAAACCAATAGCGCAACACACGCATCCTCCTTCTTCTTGCGTTCCTTCCCGCCACCAGCTGTAAAACTCTGTATAAACACGCCTGTACGCCCGACCCACCGAGAGAGCCCACAAAACTCCACACAGATACTAACAAGCAAACACATACACCCGTACATACACGCGAGAACACACTAACGACACGAAACAATGCTATGGGAGCCTTGTATAGCTCTGCCAGCCACCACGACAAGTTCGTACTCAGGGTGAACCGTATGCCGGTAAAGTGTGTCCTTTTCTTAGCCGTTTTTGTTTAGGTTTTCCGTTGGCACTTACGTTAGCTGCATCGTTTGCCACCCCGGTGGGAGAGGCCTTCGGGAACTGGCCCGTTGCTAGCTGTTACAGGGAAAGTAGTGGCCAAAGTGGCCAAGTGTATAGCGAAACTGGCACCAAAGTGTAGCACATTGCGAACTTGTAGTCTTCACCGCATGGAAAACTGCTAAAAGTTTAATAAAAATCTTTTTTGATCTTAGGTAATATTTTATATAGATTTTTTGAATGCATTTAGAATGAGTTAAATTACTCAAAACTCTGTAGAATAAATATTTCAGAAGTACCAATAGTAAGTCACTAGTAAAAAGCTCGATTAACGATCGGGCTGCTATAATTATGAATCGGGCAATATGTTTTTTGAGAATCGGAAAAAATGGTTTGCACATGCACAACATAAGCACAGCATAGTCTTGCGTTTTCATTAGTGGGTTAGACATTGTCAAAATCACCCACGACCCAGTGAGATTAAGAATCTCATGCTCTACCGACTGAGCTACCCGATTTTGAAACAAGTAAACTTACACCGTTACACCGTCACGATTGGAAACCGGGAAATCCGGAAGCGGAAACGGCCGTTCACTTCTGGTCAACAACTTCAGTCGCCACCTTTCAGTGCGCCGCATAATTGTTTGTGGCTAATGAAAATATTTGTTTTCCGTGCCTTGCTCCGTCGGCCCCCATCGCCTTGTCCGGCCCTTCCGGGAGTGGTAATGAGGAATCACTGCCGCCACTCGGGCAGCCACCCTGACCACCCGGCCCCTGCGTCTTCGTGTGTGTCAATTTTATCGCCTCTTGTTTACTCCACGCCACGTCGCACCGCCTCGCATCGGAGCACGTGCTCGATTTTTCAAAATTCATAACCATAATTTATGGCCGGCTCCCATCTGCGTGCCGCGCGCGGGGACGTGGCGAGCGGAGGAAAATTCTTGAACCAAAAACGCACAGCAGAACGCTGAGTGCTCCACCCACTCAGCGCCAGTGCGCGTCAGTTCGACTGATTCCGATTTTTGTTTTTGCCGGCCGGAAAAACGTCGGTCGTCGGGGATAAACAGCAGCGCCGGGAAGCACAGGGAAGCGGCGTGGTTTGTTTTAATTTTTCCGGTGATTTATTCGTGCGTCTTAAGATTTTTCCTTGGCGCTTCTTTTTCCTTGGTTTTTTCTCGTTGGTTCAAACGACGGAAGCCTCTCAGCCCCCGTAAGTGATCATATACGCACGTACTTCACGCGATCGTGCATCAGGAAGCAGCGGAATGGATGATGGAGCACGCATTCCTTCTTTCTCCGTGACGGAAACCAGTTCCAAGGCAACGTTTGGGTTACTTGTTAGTGAGCGCTAGGTATGGGGAAAAGTGTACAGCTTGGTTTGGAAATTTGGAAATATTTTAAAGAAATTATCATCGAAATTGCCTAAGAACCTATCATTCGTGGTTTGAGTGGATGGATTCGAGTCGCTGATTAAGATTCAGATCCGAAGTTTGAAAGCCGAAATGCATCTCCGTTTCCGTGACAACCGGCGGTCGAGCCCCGTATTTACACTCGTCACTCTCTCGGTGCAGTCGGACCAATGCCAACCGAGATCGCTTAATTATCTTTATGAGCCATGTCTGCGGTAAAAGATTAATGATTTACGCTCGCGATTCTAACCATCGTCGTCTGCGCCCAATGCGGTCATGCCATTTTTCCCTCGCCTCGACAAAAGCTCGCCAACCTTGGGGAGTTTTTTATCCGTATGTTTGTTTCATGTTTTTGCCCACAAAAATGCCCCACTTTGCGTTTCAATTTTGGCAACCCATCAACGCGGCGTTAGTGGATTTAAGTTGTTCTAAATAGTTTTTTGTTGCCATTCCTAGGCTCCCGTCTTCTGGTGCATTGCATACCAGTTACTTCATTCGGTCTGCGACTGTTGGGCGACCAGAATTGCAGTCCGCGTTTTGCGGACTTCATGCATTAGCGATTGCACTCTGAGTGTTTGGTTTTTTTGGCCGTTCTTTTGGGCAATCCACGAACACCACGTGCACGTGCTGGGGAAGCATTAATATCATTGTTGCCCTTTCTGCTTTTCGACGGTTGCGTTGCGGTCAATATTTCTTCCAGTTTGCATAAGATTTAGGTATGCGTTCGCCACCCGAACACGAGTTCTCGTTAGTTCAACGATTCATTTATCCCTCTTTTTTCCTCCTAAGCAATGATGTGATGGAATTGACTGGCGTTGGCATGGCACGGGAAGCGTCAGCACAAATGTTGACAGTGCAACGATTAGATGATGTACGATGATTGATTACCGGTAAACTAATTTCAGCAAATGGGCTACAGTACCGGTATCGTTTGTCTACGGAAAATGGAACTCAGTTTGATGGTACTTGTTTACTTGTGCTCGAAATACTGGAATGCAAATTTATGTAACTAATGCATCATGCGGACCAGAGGGTGCCCCCAAAACGCGTGCCGTTCCCAACATACATCTGGTGCATCGCATAAGAGCAAGAGTTTTGATCGATGACGGCACGTGCATCCGTGGGCCACCTACTTGTACCCCTCGACGAGCAATGAAGCATCGATGCATCCAGCCGCGTAATGTGATCACGATCTCGATGACGATCAACGGGGTGTCTTCGGGAACCGCGGTCCGTCACCCTTCAGGCTTCGCGGAGCGCCAAAAATAGCGTCATCTCAAACACGTTCCCCACGTGCGACGGTGGTTCAAGCTGCGCTCGTGAGTGGGTTGGAAAAGCGTGAAAAGCGGCCCTAGCTGACGGTGGCCGGTTCCGGTGAATGAACGGCCCGGCAGCACACTGCCTGTTCTACGAAGCAGCACAATGGGGATGCTGTCTATGTTTCTATACCATCCAAATAGACAGAATTTCGGGAGACATGCAACAAGCGGCCGCAGTGCAGGTCGACGGCCAAACCCTCACTCATTTAATTAAGTACACTCTTGCGCAAGACGGATGCATGTCACGTCTGATGCACTTATGGCATCCACCTACGTGCGTTGCTTTCCTTATACGACCAGAGAGAATCTATTGTAATGGTGATCGTATTGGCAAATCATAAATTCCAACATTTTCAGTATGCTTCCTCTAAGTATCATGTAATGAAATTCAATTACCTACGATTTCCAGAATTTCTTTTTTTCAAATTAATTAAGGTTGGCACACAAAATCTGAGGGTTTTCCATTAGGGTGAAATCTGTTGAAAACCTCTTTCTCAACATAAAAAACAGGGGCCACCCACTTATGAAGATAGGCTGAGAAGAGAATCAGAACAAGTACGTTCTTTCCAATGTTCATCTCTAAATATAGTGAAGCATTTCATGTGTGTTTCTCTTCACAACCCGTTGGCCGGCCCATCTTCCGGCGACACTGCGATACAAGCATTTTCCGGAATGAAAAACTTGAAAACACTGCCCCGATCAGCGTAAAAAAAGGTAGAAAAGTTATCAAAACATCTCGAATATATTTGCTCGCTTTCTTCAGCGTTCTTTCAAGTTTCGTGGTACAAAAAAGGGAAGACCGCTGCGCGCAGGTGCAGAGTATCGTAGCCGAGTCGAGTCAACGCAAGCCAGTCCGGTCAGATACTAGTTGCTGAAATGACTCTGCTGTCCACAAGCCTGACAAATCTTAAGTTTGCATTAAATGTTTAGTCGGTAGAGCGTGAGACTCTTAATCTCAAGGTCGTGGTTTCGAGAGCCACGTTGGGCGGCATCTTCTTTTTGTTTTGTAAATTACATTGAAAAGGGTTGTGAATGCGTTTACAGTAGAACTTAGAGGTATTTAGCATATTTGATTGATTGTGTAGCAAAGTACTCAATTTCTCAAGCAACTTTCCTCCATTTAATGTTTACTAATCTGCTTTTGTTTCGATTTCTTTCCCTTTTCTTCCACAGGTAAGTTTCTTAAGCGAACGTACACCGATCGCCGACTGTCGAAAGTAACAATTTTGCACAATTTCTCACAAACGCACCACGTTGAGACAAGCGTTAGTTTCAGCAAAAACTAACCCATCACCTCTAGAAACAAGAGAGTTTTGCCTACAAATTTCCATTCAACACACCAAAACTATCTAACCGTTGTCGACGGAGTGAAGGTAAAACAAGTTTTCATAATTCTTTTCGTTTCGTTTTTCTTACGCTATCCGCTGCGCAGTTTTTGTCGTTGATGTTTCAAATAGAACCGTTTTCATAGATATTTTTGAAACTTCTTTCAATTTACATTGATTTCGTTTCCATTCCGATTACACTGTGCTTTTGATACATTGATGAAGAGTGTTGTTGAAGGGCGGGTTTATTAGATTGAAATCCTTCTACGTTTTATAATGCGTTTTGTTTCAGAAGAAAACATAGGAAGTAGAAATAATGTGTTTTCAATCATAGACAATAGTAATAGCTCAATTAATTAGGGTATAGTTAGAATAATTTGTTGACGTATTTGATTACCTATGATTACCAGTTCCTAGACTCGGAAGTGTTTTTGATTTTGTGCGGGTTTGACAGATTAAATTATGGTTTAGTTCCAGAAATGGCAAGGCCATTCGAAAAAAAATCATGAAGTAGAAAATGATAGAAATTTAGATACAATATCAGAAAATCAAATATACAAACACTGTCAGTGCTTGTAATGAAGAAGCAACATCAAACTTATAGACCATGATCCATTATTGCTCTTTTAACCGAGCTATGTTCAACAAATCAAATGTGTCGAAATGGTAAATGTTTTCTTCAATAGACTCGTCCACGTTATTTATAAAGCCATCAACAGTGCGAAGCGGCGAAACTACCACCGACGGTAGAAAAAATGAGTCTCCGAATGTGCTCAATAGGTTGCTTTTGCTGATCAATTTGGCAAATTACAAATTCGCAACATCACGCGCATTATAGTCACCCCATTAATCATAGGGCATATTAATGCTGGCGCTCATGTGACACAAAAAACAGAACGTTTAACGCCACAAATATGAACCGACAGGCATCTCCCAATTTCTCGTTAAGAAGAAGCCTAAGCACTCTATTTATAAGGTTATTAAGCTGAATTTAACCACTTTTGCACTTGATTCGCGAATTTGAGTTCGCGGTGCTGCGTTTGAACTCGCGCTAGCCAAGACACATTTGTTTGAGCGGAGACACATGGCGCGCCATCTATCGGAAACGGTTTCAAGTAACGTGTCCGGGCTCGCGTGTCGTAGGTTGGTTGAAAAGTTGAAAAAAGTTCTTCGATGTATTAGGAAAGGGGTCCTCCTTTTTCAATTATATTCTAAAATCGTAGCTAACAACATTATTACACTACTTTTCTAAATTGTAAATTTTTTTAGTTGGATTCTACCGTTTATGTTAGATAGTTAATCCAGGGTTCTTTGGACGACACCCAATCTCAAGAGGTGAACAGATATAATGGAAAGACTAGTGGTCATAAACAACTACCGATCGCTTTCAATTACTTTGCGCGCAACCGACTGACAGAAACCGACATCTGCGATCAGTGACAGAAGCGGCATCGCCAGCCGTTCTCAAGATCAGCTCACTCATAGCGCGATCCGCTGGTCAGTGGCCAGTAACCAGATGCTGAGCAAGAGCGAGCCAGCGAGACAGAGGGAGAGGGCAAGAGGAAGATCGCGAGATGATCGAGATGAACCGATGGACTGGCTGTCAGGCCCGACAGAGACACCGGACCGTGCGGCCGGACCGTGGTCGTGGCGTCGCCGTCGTCGTCAGGTCGTCGTTGGTTTCGGTTTGAAAATTTTATTTTTAACATCAGTCTGGGTCTTGGGTTGCGATGCTCGCAGGGTTGCTGCTAGGAAGCCCCGGTTAGTGGTGGTGGTCAGTTTGGTCCACCAGGTCCACCGTCGTCGTCGTCCTCGATTACTCGCCTTGGCAGGACGTCTTTTTCGCCGAAAAATTCCGGTGGCATCGTGGCTCTCTGGGTGGCCAGTGCTGACAATGTGCCTTCCCTCGAATCCGTTCAGTCCAGTCCCCGGTCGAGTGTAGTTCGCGTGTCTCAAAAGTGCGATCAAGGCCCCCTGGGGCGGTGTACATTCCACGAGGACAGAGATCTCCTTTCGACCTAATGACTGGTTTTGAAGCCAATGTCAATCACACAGAGCTCATAAACAGTGATGATTCATCCATTTTCGGTCAAACCCAGGCTTTCCGCGGCTCGTTGATATACCCGAAGCTCTCTCAGACCCGAAGGATACCCCGCAGTCAATAGTTCTGTTTGTGAAGTGGATCGAAAGAGGGGCGCGGGCCACAGTTAAAATCGTGACGTGCTAAATTCATTGATAGAAAATCAATCCTGAGTGTGCCGCTTAAGGTATCGGCAAAGCTCCCGAAGGAGGTCGGTCCCCGCCGGTGTGGCTGGCCGACTGCTGGCTATTTTCGAATCAACAGCCACCATTGTTCGTGCTGCATTGGAGTGCCTTGGTGTGCCTCTCAGTCGGTGGCCCGCGGAGCTTTGAAAGTTTCGAAAAAGCGTTTTAGGGTTTTCCCACTCCGTCCATCAATAGTGGCTGAGCTCGAAGTGGAAGCAACCGACCGCTGCTGCTCAGTGCGCTAAGTAAAAATAATCCACCAAACAAATCAGGGAAACAGAGTCGGTCCCCGTCGGTAGTCGGAAAAATTCCTTCAATATGGTGCAAATTAAATGGTACAAAAATACATCATTGTCTGCGCGTGTGTGCGCGGGCACGTTGTGTTCTATTTATTCGTCACCGTGTTTGTGAGTCGCGGAAAAAGCGGAGGAAAATCGGCCGCTCCCAAGTGCGCGAGTTTGTGGTATTTGAGCGCGTTTCGGTTGTTTTAAAATTTTGCTCAATCTTCGCCTCGCCCCGGCAAGGCGACAACCGAAGGCGAATGCTTTCTGCGACCGCGAAAAGTGTGTAGAAAATCGTGGGAAGCGCCGGATTAATCCGTGTGACAAATCAGCTGTCGGAGCAACAAGCGAGCGCCAACGGTTCTGCACGGAATAGTGTACCGCCCACTCGGTTGGCCAAGAGACGGTCCTGACGACAGCTAGTTCGCCACGACGGCACACAAACACGCGCGGGCGCGCTGCAAGGGTGGTCAAAATGTTGAAGCATAAAACTCGGCATCATCGCCACAACACCACCTACAAGCCCCCGTTTATGCGCAAACGAAGGGTAAGTACGCACGCCAACGCAAGGCACTGGAAAGTCGTCCGCTTTCCTCCGGAACTCCGGAACAGGAAGAATATTATTGGAATCTCTTAAAGTTCGTAGCACGAAGAAGCAGAAACCCGACTCACAAGTACGATGTTTGAATTCCACAAGAGTCATCACCATCGGCAGCAACCAACAACATCGTTCCCATCTTCTTTTGTTTCTTCCCTGTGCGGTGACACGATAAATAACGTTTCGCCACCCGCCCTCTAATCCCCGGTACATCCGGTACGAAATCCACTGGCAATCCGCATTGGACTGCCCAATGGTGGTGGTGTTGGTTTATGTTGCCATTTTCGTCCTCACCGCCCGTTGCCAGAGAGGCGGCCACCGACTGGGCCACGGAATGTTGTTGATGTGTGTGCGGTGGCCCAGCCAAGCAGTGGGTGTCAAATGGGTCGAAATTCATTCATGGTTTTAAAACTGCCCACCACCAAGCAACTCGTTCCACAACTCGTACAGCAACGCCTTGGACGACGCCATCGTCGTCGTCGTCGTATTTGTTTGTGCATCACGCTCGAGTGGGAGAGCTACAAGGGAAGCCAAACTGCTGGCCCCTCGAAATTGTCGCATGATCGTCATGGTCTTGCGTTGTGGCTGGCCCGGCTTCTTCTGGTTAGCCTTGTCCCATCAGCGGATTCGAGTCGATGAATGGAATTTGGCAAATCGAACCGTGCACGTCACGGGAAGCCTGCATATTGAATGAATGACGTACGAATGAATGGACATGTTTTCTGGGGAAAGGGTAATGCACGGCACCAGAGAAGGCAATCACCGTTAAATAAACAAACGGGCGGAGCATTTTCTGAAAAGACTTACCCTTTCAAGCTTACTTTAAAACAGTTCCGAAAATAATGCCAAACCGTGACGCAGTTCGCTGCGGAGATTGAGCATGTGTATGCGCAAAGTCGTTAGTCAATCTCTCCCTGGCCTTGGCCCGCTCTCATGCATTCTGGACAGTCTAGGCGCCATTTTACATTTGTCACGCACGAGAAACTGGCCTCTGTCCTGGGGTCTTCGGATGACACCACCACCAGGCGACCTTCGACCATCTTTCGCTTCGCATTTTAAATCCTCTGCAGTGTAGCTGCTGCTATCGAACCAATAGATACAATCCGTTTCTCCAGCCGGATTTTCGACCAGCGTTCTTACAAAGCGAATATAGAGCGAAAGAAATGTAGCTTTCGGTGCCAAAAAACCCGCTAGCTGCCCATTGTTTGTATATGCGTGTATGTCATTCGAAATGTAAATCCTGGTCGGACGCCGTAAAGGCTGAGTAAATTGGAGAAATCCCCTGCCGCGCTGCCGTTGGTGCATTGTTTGATTACATTTTGGCGTCACGCTGGCATTTTGGCTGGAAAAGAAATGAGACACGTTCCGGGCAACATTCTTAAACCGGAAGAAGTGCGCTTCCTGCGAGTCTCAATTTTGTTTTCGTCACATTCAATGGTGCATGCTTTGTGGCGTAATTTTACAGCCATGAGTCGAGCATAAATGACACATAAAATTGAGGCCACTTTCATAGCCTTTTTGGGTGGTTTAGTGTAGTCTGATGAACTCGTAACCTTTCATTGTCCACATTTCTTTGAACATGGAGACGCCTGGTACTTTGTAAAAAAATGCAGATAAATGAATTTTCTCCGTTGTAAGTACTATGGAAAGTTAAGCCAAACATAGTCAGCTTTTATGGAAGAGTTTGCTGGAGGTACAGCACGTCAGCGGACGATGAAAAATGGCGTGTTAACGCTTTGAGGCCCCGGCAGATTGAGTAATTTATTAACAACGCAGCGGCCGCTGAGTATGTCCAACGTGAGTGAGAAAAATGGCCGCAGCTCGTTCGGACTCACACTGAATTATATCTCAAATGAAGTGGCAAAACATGGGCAAACAAAATAAAAAAAGTCCTGTTTCGTGGATCATGCGTGTTTCAGTGGCGAATAAGACAAAAAAGCGTCACACCAAATCGTAAATCAGAACGTGCTTCGTATGTGCGATGTCGTGCCGGGATATTCTTCTTTAATCGGCGGCTCCGTGGAAAACTATAGTCCTGTCCTCTTTCCAATTCGGTCCTCTACCATACCTCATCGTTGATTCCATTTTTTATATTTCGAACCAAAGTATGGCACGATCTTTACCCGGCAAAAACTAACACTTGGCTAAGGCACCGCAAAATAAAAAAAGTCTTGGCGTCGTTTTGACCCGCAACAGCTTTCTCGAGTTCAATATTTATAGTGCCAGCAGCGGTCGCTGTGAAGAGCGGTTTGGCACAGTCTTCACATTTGAAACCGAAAGATCGAGAGAGAGAGAGAGAGAATGTGAGAGAGGGAGGAAAACGATGCCTTCACCGATCCGTTCGCGATCGCGAGCGTTAACTTTATAACATTCCGCAACCAATCAACCTTTCAGCGATCGTTGCCTCTTCGAGCCGCCCCGAACTCGGCCGATTGAAGTCAACGATGTGAGTTTCATTGCGTAAACAACGTAACCTATGTTTGGGGTGGCCGCCGCCTACATCCCGCCTGGGGCGCCTTTGAAATTTCCCGCCAACCAGCCGATCTGCCGCTAATGCATTAGGGCCGACGATTGACGGGATCGGCGCCGGTTGATGGAAACTTTCCTCGCCCGGTAGTCGTTTGGGGCGCTATGTTTTGAACTCTTTTGATTACGAGCTTTCGCTAGTGGCAAGGAGGAAGCAGATGTGATGCTCGAGTTTATGTTCCGCGATCGATGATTGATCGATGGGTCATAAACTTCGCTGAGAGCAAGCCAGAAAAGAACTGACGCATGATAAATTAGGCAAACCGATGCATGTTGCTAATGAGTGGTGTACAGCATATTTTACAGGAATATAAATCTCCGTGCTACTCGATTGCAGACAGTGCGATCAAAGCGTTTGAGTTCTCAATGGCCACGTTCTACGGACCAAAACATACACAAAAGCCCGTCCTTGCGTATGCAGTGCACTGTTTGCATGGACTACGGCGTGCAAAACCGGCGCCGGTTAGTTAAACCCTTCATTTGCACATTTCATCGTAATCGCACGGCGACGTTCAGCAAACAAACGTCAGGAATGATCCCCTCGGAAGCGAACCACCAGCCGCTTTAGATCGACATCGACAAACGGTGCTCTTCCTGGTGTGAAAACGGGCCACTTGTCCCGGTTTCCGTTACTACAACCCTTTTGCCTGTGGTGACATTTTACGGAACCGAGCCGAATGGTGAACAATAGCGCCACCGCCCTTTCACCGGAAAGATGGGCACCAGATCCAGGAAGCACCAACTTTTCTAGTTTCGAAAGTGTTTGCGGGCAAAGCCAACAGGGCAGCGGAAGAAAATCTCGGGCCCTTCTTTGCATCGACCAGTGGAAACGTTCTCAAGAAACCGTAACCAGTGCTCGAAAGGACGATGCTAATAAACAGTATCTGTATGCTTATGATATGGCAGACAAGCTGGCTGCATGGTGTGTTCGTGACTCGGTTGTAAAGAAACCGGATGTATTAGGCACACCAGTATGGTCCGGTGCTTCTCAAACATTGTTACCGTGTACGAGCATGTAAAGCTGGGAGAATGTATCCCGAGCATTTGCCGCTTTTGGAAATTTGTAAAAATATTTCAACCCAACAGCGCGAGATCTAAGGCTGTGCCATCGAGAACACTAGTGCCTCGTAGAGCTGACCACCACCAGGCCTTTGCAACCATTTTCCTTTTGATACGAATTACTGAGACACATTAAAACAAAGGTGCTTATGCTGTTATTACCATTCATGAGGGATCCTATTCGAAAACCCCCCCAGGATCTGGAATCACCGGCTGTGACCCAGCAACATATCCCTGCCCGAGTGGCCAAGTGTGACTTTCAACTTTTCTCTCATAACACGGATACCTTGCGGTCTTCGCGACGCACGGCAACCGAATAGCCAATTGAAAGCAACCTTCGTCGCTTTCTTCAACTGCCGCAAGTGTGGGTCATGTGCTTAATTGTGTGCCTTCCCGCAGCACTTTGTGGCCGTGCGTGCAATTACGCAGATATAAAATATTTTATCTTCATTTCAAACCAACCTTTATGTTACGGCCACCGACGAGTGAAACTTTGTTCATTATATGTAAGCACATAATGGGCTCACCAAATCCCTGTTTGTGGCCACAGCTTGGCTCGGCTACCCTCATTATGCTTGTGCACTACCTTCCGGAGGGAATTCTCGACCTCGTTATACGTTACACAGCCCAGCCCTCTCTGGGTACATCGAATGCCTCCCCACGGTGGCCACAGGAAGAAGAGCGAAAAGAAGAAAGAAAACACATCAAGTATGGGATGTCCTGCCGGGTACATACGCAAAGCTAAGTGGATACAAAGTGGAAGCTTTTCACGGGGCGATTTCCACGGACACGACTGCCACGTCGATCGGAAAACCAGCTTGGCCTCCACTAATTCCGTTAGCATTAACCCAAGGCGGGCACGCGTGGAGGACCGGAACGGGTGCAAAAACCTCAGCAGGACAACAGTATCAGCATTGCAG
Organism: Anopheles bellator; assembly: GCF_943735745.2. Taxonomy (NCBI): domain Eukaryota; kingdom Metazoa; phylum Arthropoda; class Insecta; order Diptera; family Culicidae; genus Anopheles; species Anopheles bellator. The sequence goes on along the minus strand of NC_071286.1, from coordinate 77,329,436 downwards.
TAAACGCAAAAGTAAAGCCGTAGAAGCCAAGGAACCCATCCACGAGCCGGAATCGGCCGGAACTACCTTTTGCGGGTTTCTGTCCGTCCTTCACCGCCGCCGGGTGACGACGCATCCTGCTACCGATTTCGCAACGGGGCGCTTTAAGCCCTGAAACGGGTGGGTCGAACGCATCAAATGTCGATAAAATGATATCATAAAAATAATTTGTAAATGATATCGACCGCACCGCGTGGCTGTCGTTGCCTACCGGGGCCCGGGTGGCACAGGGGGTTTTCGGGAGAGATTTTATGGGATCTTCAATGAGCGCCCGGAGCGCCATTAGGGATAACATTAAAGAAGGGCTGCCTGCTGGCGGCTGGTTGGCTGCCGCAATCGATTTTTGAAAACCCACCGTTACCCAGCGAGCGACTTGTTCAGTACAGTTTGTTTCTCCGATCTGTCGTCACAAATGACATGCAATAAGTGTATGTAACGGCGTGCCGACCCTAGTCCTTTTTTCCCCAGCACCGGCAGCGATTGTGCCGTGCGAGAGCGAGCTGTTTCGCGTTACTTCCAACTCAGCCAGGGCAGATCGAGCGGCTGCACATTTGAAGTATGAATCCTTAATGACGCAACTAACTGGGAGCCCCAGGCCGCAACGGAGGCACCCCATCCGGCCATCAAGACGCCTGCTTTGCCCGGCCCCGACCAAGAGTCACGTTTGAATCGTTAATTGCAAGCGCGCTGTATTCGTTGCCGCAGCCATCGCAGTGACAGATGACACTGTGCCAGAGTGCTTGAGACAACGACAAACGGACACTTTTTCCAGCACGGGACTCCAACTGCGGGACGGGCGAGACGGCACCGGAAAACGAACACAGAGAAACGCATCTTTATCATCAGTTGTTGTCATCATAATGGACCCGCGCTCACTTTCTCACGCTCACTCCATTCGGGAGAGCGGTTCATTCCGGTGAACGGCCGAGATTCACCGAACGCGATGAGAATTAGAAAAACGAGCACGAAATGTGAACGGCGCGCTGCCTGCTTAGCAGGCATCCCTCTAAATCGCTCTTGATTTGTGTTTTTTTCGATGGTTTTTCTCGCTCGCTCAAAGCAGTCCCATCGGATCGATACGCGCATGCGTTTCATTCACACTTGCCTGCGTCAAGGTACAGGGTGCCCCTGAAATCGGCGAACAACAAAACTGCCGTCATGCCGTGTGCATTGTTTACACGCCGCAACGATAGGGTTGCGAGAATATTTCGGCATCATATCGATGTGCATAGATTTTAAACGTTTCTCACCGGCCTTTGCTCAAAACCATTTCAATGTTTTCATTCTGGGAAAGAATGGCCACCCTGTGCCGAAAAAGGCAAGACAAAATAGCCCACATGCCAGCGGTCATGTGAGACCGCTCTTCGAAATGCTGTCAGCTGGAAGTACCCCGTGGTCGGTGGCCGTCACCGGATCCGTATCCGCTCTCGGTGCTCTGACTCACCAGGCGCCTCCATTCACACGAGCGACCCGCTCGCAGTCTCTCTTTCTCACGCGAGCGAGTGAACACGCTCGCCAGCGGAGCGAGAGCGAGAAAGAGTGGAACGCAACCGCAGCCAGAGCCAGAGCCAGTCAGCCGTAGGGCCATCGCTCGCTGAATGGGGAGAGTGAAAAAATAACTTTCATTCCAACCGACCGACGGAGGAAAAAGTGCGTTCCGAGTGGCCAACGGTCCCAAGTCGCTGGTGACAAAACTGGTGGAAAACTATCGAAAACGTTGCACAACGGGAACCATTTTCCGTGCCTCGTTGCTGTCGCGGGTGTGTGGGGCGCCCCTGTCGTAGCCGCAGTGCCGTGACCACTTGCCGTTCCGCGTTCCAGGACCGTGCGTCGACGTGGACGGTTCGGTGCGGATTTTTCCTTCGCTTTCAGTTCCCATGCGCCCATGTTTCGTGTAGTTGCCGATTGTTTCCGTGCCCAGCCGTACCCAGCAGGTTGTGTTTATTGTGCAGATAGTTCGCAGTACTGTGTATGGCCACCTCACCCCCCAGGGTATGGCAGTAGTTCCAGGCCAACCTCAAGGGTGTGAATTCGCCAAAGGACAGCGCTGCCCCCGAAAAAGGGTGCTCTTCGGTGAGGGAAATCGAATGAGGACGGACGGAAAAACGGTTCCATCTCGTGTTCCGTATTGAATGCTTGGGGAGCTTCGAGCCTAAAAAATCCTTCGAGAAAGAAAACTGTTTTCCATCTGCCACCGCTCTGCCATCGGATTGGGGGCCAAAAAAGTTGCCCAAATCAGTGCATGTCGTGTGGCATATTTTCCCGAACCCATCGGAACGCGAAAATGGGAATTCAATCATGAAGAAATGCCACCGTGAATTTTCCCAATACCAGCGAGGTGTACTTGTGTTCCGCCGTGTTTGTGAGTGTGTTTGTGGTTAGCGCTAAGTGTTGGCCCATCCACCTATGGCCCGTCGGTGTGTGCGTGCGTAGATGTGCGCTTACGGGAACCTCGTTTTGGAGGACACGGCAACTGACATCCGATCCGCAGTCCGAGTGTCGCACGGGGAACCAATTTGCAGTGGTTTTATTTTTTATTTTAAAGCAATAACTCGAACGATTCTCCATTAAAGTATTTCTCGTTTACACTAGCTGCCTTTTAGTGGGGCCCCTATTTTGATCCTTCAAATTTATTACTTTTCGATTCACCGAAAGGGTGTTTTTTTGTCTAGGGGTTGAGGGAAAAATTCCAAAAATAGTCGGATTGTTTATAAAAACCAGTGAACATTCTTGTGAACTCGCTGCACCACCACAATCGGTACGCAGGAGAGCCGGATTGAGTGTTAAAGAGGGCACATCTTCAGAAAAAGAAACAAAGCGTGAGAGCGAGAGAGAGTTGTTGCCAAGTGGAATGTGAATTGTTTCAGATGAAAATCTCATGCCAGGGAAACCAGCAAACCTTGTTTGCTTTAAAAATGGTCAGGGCTTTGCTATTTACACTACCACCAGTGTGTTCTCGTATGGGTCTGGAGGTATGATTTATTGTACGTCACTATCTTCGGTTTGTCGTGTTCCGCAAGGGACCATACTGGAGTTAGCGGCTGTTTTGATATTTCTTCCTCGATTGGGGAATGGCCATGGGGCCATGGATAATCGCACTACATTTTCCACCCGTCTGTGTGCGTGTTGCTTCATCTTCTTCGGTCCGAAGGAGCGATTCATTCTGAGCTCAGAAATCTCAGTTTGGTTGGGGCCCTGCGAAAACGGGCACTGCGTTTCATCTCCGAGGTTCATTCGCTGCCTGCACACTCTCGCCGTGAGGATAAGATTTTAAGATCCGCCCGCTGGTTTCGGATACGGTGTCACGGTCATCTCGCGCTGACTCTCTTCTCTGCGCAAAAACGCGAATGCTGTCAGTGAAAAAGGATGGGAGCGCTCGCGGTCAGGTGGAACATCCGGTAGAGACTGGCCCACCGGATGAACCGATCGTCTCGTTCGGTGATAAATGAACCTCACCACTCTGCGCTCTCACTCTCGCTGTGCCGTGTAAACACAACTGGCCCTTAGACACTTACACAACGGCCCCCCTCTGTCGCATGTAAACAGTTGCTCCCCACTGGCTGGCTGGCTGGCTGGCTGCGTACGGGCTCCGTGCTGACAAACAGCGGAACGGAACCGGAGCACGATCTGTCAGTGTAATCCCGTCGTCCCGCAGACGAGCACATCGAAGTAAACATCGTCCTTGCTCGAGCAACTCGAGCTTAGTGCCGCCGCGTTTTTTCCCGAAACCGATTAACCGTCTATTTGTTCGAATACCGACAGTGTTCTGTGGCCCAATTTAAATCGTTCTCTAGAGGAAGCCTTTAGGTGTGCAAAGTTGAACGGATATTTGAATTCGAAGCGTGTTTTAGGGAACCGTATGGCTCCCTGTAGTGGACTCGGTAGCAGCTCGGTGTCGATGGTGAAATAAGGTTTTTTACCCCTTTCTTTCCCTATTCGGTTAGTGGTGAAAATTACGTGGGGCAGCAGAAATGTCGGCATAATTCATTCGCACGCAATTAGAGTGTAGGTCTCCCGCGAGAGTAAACCGAGCAATTGGGTTAATGCCACTGATTTAGTTACCGCACGATGCTGACCATCGTCACCATCGACGGATAGTGAGCGAACGAGCCGGTTTAAACGGTAAATCCCGTGGCACAAGGCGCTAGAGTGAGCTTCTCGTCGAACGGCGTTTTATGATTTCCTTACTTGCCCGACGCGCACCGTGACGCGCCGGCCGGCAAAACCAGTGAGCGGTGAGGTGGTGAACGGTGTCAGGACATCCACAGCACAGTGTTAGCGGGCCCCGGAACGCTGGTACGCTGGTTGGTGCGACACCGCGATCGCAACCGGCACCGCGATCGCAATAGCACCGAAAATATCCGGTCTAGAAGAAGATTGGCGGCCTGATCGGCCCATGGTGCAGCGAGCCTCATCGGATGCCCCATCCGTTTCCGGGGGGCATCGAGAGTCGCGCATCGGCCTCGGGCTGGGCTACACGTCGTACCAGAGTGCCGGCTACAACAAGCTATTCACGCAGGTTAGTTCCCATGCAGCGATGGGGTCCAAGATTCCGAGGGAGCGATTCAGAAGTCTTCGCAGATTCAAAATGCAGATTCAAATATATTACTACCGATTGCCGGGCATAAAGTACTCCGTCCAAGCTTTCTTCAACCTAATTTCGCAGTCTGGTTCAATCTGTATTGACCAAACACAAGACACCAGCAGCGAGGGGTTCGGGCGCCGCCACCGAATGACGGAGAAGCTATAAATAAAGTGACTCACAATGGAGTTTGGCGAGCGTCGCGAGGACCGTACGTGGTTTTTAAGCCCGGCCAATCCAGGCGTTCAATCCCTTTGGCCGAGTTTAGTTATTTTAAAACCAAAATTTCTCGCTGTGACTCAGCGCGCCGGACGACAACCTGTCAGCCGAATATTTCGCGTGCCATCGCAAAACCAATTGACACTTCGACACGTCCAGCCATCGGACGGACGGACTATTTATGGCCGACCGCATTCCGGGACTCCATTCACCGCCCCCCCACCGCCGGTATTCATATTTCCAAGATGGCCAAAGTGGTGTCCTTGCGCGTGGCGGCCTCCAGCGAGATGTATTTTAAAAGTTGTCATCGACCATCACCGAAATCGCCGATCTCTGGCGGGTGCCAATAAAAGACTAGACCTCAAACTGTCTGCTGTCAGCCCGTGTGACCGAAATCGGGGCCGGTGGATAATTACCTTTCTCGTCCGAAACAAAATTGACACCGTCACACCGGGCTGACATTAGCATATTTGGCCAGCGGTCCGATTTACCGGTTGGCCGAGGCGCCAGTCCAAGAATTACCCTCAATCCCGCTCGTCCTGGTAGCCGTGGAGAAAATGGTACGCAACAACAGCAGCGGCAGCATTTCTTGTGTACATCGTTCGGAAGTCAGAATTCGCGTGTTAGTGTGTATATGTGCCTGTGTGTTGACCCCTTTTCCAACTTCCAAGATGATGGGACCCGCGGGGGTAGGGGGGCCGCCCCAAACAAATTGAGCTATCATTCCACGGAACCGCAACCAAAGTGATCCACTTTTGGCGGGCCTATTATTGTCTATTTTGGGCCGCGGCCCGTCATGTCCCGACGTCGTCTTCGGAAATTTGTCCAACTCACAAATTGGGCAAAGCGGTCCCGGGTTCCCGGGTGCCGGAAGATGCAGCTTGCCGTCTCTCAAGGCTACCGTAGTACGGGCCCACGAAAGCAGACAGGAAATCCAATTATTGGGCACGGCCAGCCAGCAGCAGCCTGTCCCGTGTTGGGTGATTTCGGGAACGACAAATATCGGGCAGTGCGGTGTTCCTTGCCCGGATGTGGTCGGGGAAGGTGACAGCGGGGGTCGACGGTTCCCTGTATAAGCGCCGCGTCATGCAACGGAGTTTCCGCGAAGTCACTACATCAAAACCACAGCAGGATCCTGGCGGAACCTGACGACGACGACGGCCAGCTGGTGCACATACGTCGTTGTGTTTTTCCCACCCAGGGCGGGTGGTGCATATGGGCGCCACCGCCCACCTTTACCTCGTTCGAACACGGTAGTGCAACTTCCGGAACTGGCGCTAAAGCGCAACCCGTTAACCCGCCCACGTGGGTTGCACGTGGTGGGGCGGGATTCAATTGCATTGCGCCTGATTGCACCGCCAGCGCCCGACCTGCCAACCGCGTGGCACGCCATTTCTTTTGTCCCTTCGGCCGTGGCCGGCCACACCAAGAAAATGGTTTTGTTTGGGAAACTTTAACCCCCTCGGCCCGGACAGCAGGACAGCGGGGAGAGCGGGGAAATAAATTTCTGCAGTAAAATGTTGCAATAAATTTTGTCATCGTTTAATATATTCTAAAATTTATGAACCCCCCGCCGTGGGTGGTTCGGCCCCCCTCGGTCGGTAAAGGTGTGCAGCCTGGGCACCTGCAATGGGCAGGGTCACCACCACGCCACGTTACAAGGTTGCACCGGGTCGGCCCGAGGGCTGGCGTACGCCATGCGGCTCTGTGCTAGGCCGCAGCACTCGGTTCGGTTCGGGCCGGCTCGGTAAGTGATTTTCCCGAAGGACCAGTCACAACACAAACACTCCATGGCAGCAGCGGGAAGGCGGGACTGCGGGGCACTGGCAAAAAGTTTGCATGCATTACTGCTGCATGTGCCTGTCCCCGGGGCGTCGAGAAAGTAACTGCAGTTCAGCAGTGCCTGCAGCGGCGCTCTGCAGTGGCGTGTGTGGCTCGTGTGACGTTACGAAGTCCTTTCCTTCTTGGCGCTTCTTGGAACACCGACCCCTAATGGGGGGGGGGGGGGGGGGACAAACGGAGGGACATTTTCATAGAAAAACTCCTGAAGAAAAATTCGAATTTTTAACACGAGTCACAAAAGTGTCACAACCGTGAACTTAAGCCCTCCACACACCGGAAACGGAAATTTTGGAGCGTAAATTCACTTGATTGGACCTTTCACACCGGTTGCCGAAGGGGGCGAAAGGCAACAGTAAAGTCTTTCATCCTGTTGTTCGGGCGAAAACACCTTGGGTAGTTAAAAACGAATCGAAGACTACTCAATTGAGGTTTTTTTGTATCACAAGCATGCAAAATAATTTTAACTTAATTATTACTTGTAATGAAAACCCAAATTCGTCATGAAACTGTTTTAACTCTCGAACCAAAAATTCCATATCTCTTGAACTTCCAAATATAAATACAAATAATCTGTCGAAAGACAAGACTTCGCCCCAACCACCAACTGTACGAACGTACGGCCAAAGTTCATGAGCGTCACCAAAGTAGAGTTGTGATTTTTGTCAACTTTGCCATCGGCACACGAAGTTGACGTTTTGACGTAACGTTACCTGTCGAAATTTACTTCCAAAAATTTTTGTTCCCAGTGTGTGGAGGGCTTAAGCACTCTCTACACTGGCGGAGGTCGCACCATCGCATTATTGACGCTCTTTAATCGGCGGGCGGCTGGCAAAATAAATGCCCGAGTGACGCACACTTGGCCGGGGTCGAGTCGTATTGTTGCGCGCATTTGTTTGTTTCCGTGTCGCCGACGTAAATACGGCAAACATCATAATGCTCCTGCTCGTCCGCCCGGGCGTTGGGGGCCGGGACTTCCGGTCCCACCGCAGCTGCCGCGCCATCGGCCGATTTAGCGAGCGTTCGGTGACTAAAAATAGCCACAATGGGCAAACAGTGATGGGGTCTGCCGTCGTCTAAAATGGGCGCGCTTTCCACTTGACATCGTCCGCTGGCCACGACTCCCACCCTGCTAGAGGGTTCCCTAGTGTTTACGCGCCCACCCGTAGTAGAGACACAGCCCCCGGGGCCTTTTGGGGCGATTAGCGTGGCGCGCGCGCGATTAGGACAACGATGCTTGCCGCCCGCGATATTCTGGGCCCGCAGCCGGGGCTTCCTAGCGAGATGTGCTACTCACACCGGTGTCCTTTCCATCCTGGCAGGGTTCAGCGGATTCCAACTACTCTCAACCATCGTCCGATCTGTCGCTAGACGAGGAAAAGGAATCGCTTCGGCGAGAGAAGGAACGTCAGGCGCTGGGTCAGTTGGAAAAAGCGAGGGTAAGTAACAGGCGGCGACGACAGGCTGGAGGTACCGCCCCGGCTGGAGTTCTAATCGACCACCCTTCCCCTCCCCCCCAAAACCCTTGTATCTCGTTCCGGGCGCGCAGAGTAAACCTGTTGCATTTGCTGTGAGGACGAATGTTTCGTACGATGGCAGTTTGGATGACGACTCGCCGGTGCACGGCAGTGCCGTGTCGTTCGAGGTGGGCGATTTTCTTCATATCAAGGTAGGTGCTAAGCGCCCGACAGGCTGGCCATTATCCTGGCTCACCCACTTACGCCATCCTGTTTTCTCTCTCGCTCTCACTCACAGGAGAAATACGACAATAATTGGTGGATTGGGCGATTGGTTAAAGAAGGCTGTGAAGTGGGATTCATTCCCAGTCCCGTTAAGCTAGAACACATACGAATGCAGGTGCGTATGACCCGTCCGTCGGTACGGCCCCCTAACCCATAGCCCTAACTCCGTGCTCTCCGTGTTTCTGTGTCCAGGCGTCGGCGGCCCGCTCATCCAAGCTATATACAAGTAAGGGATCATCATCTAGCGGTAATTTAGGAGCATCTGGAGTGCCAGGTGCGGAACCATCACGAGGTAGCACACCCCCAACACCTGGTATGACACAGATTTACTTTATCTCTTTCGTTCTGTATGTGGTTTCTTTCTCTTCCGTTCGTCGATGTCGAATCTGTCGTTATCCGATTTGCGATTGATCCGCGCGGTGTTCGGTTTTTTGTTTTCGTTTTCTGTTTCGATGTGTGTGTTTTTCCTTTTTTGTTTCCTTTTCTGTTCTCTCTTTCTTTCTTTCGCGCTCTCTCTCTCTCTTTCTCTCTCTCTTTCCCTTCTTTCTTACTTTGCTCGTATCGTTTGCTGGTTTTGCTCGGTTTTTCTGCCGCTTTGGGTTACGATTTGTTGCGTTTTGTTTTCTTTCGTTTGCTGGCTGTATCGGTAAACTCTGTCTCTGGTTGTGAGTTGTGTAGTTAGTGTTTTGGAGAAAAAAGACGTTGTACATTTGGCTGGTGGCTGGGGCAGTGTGCAGACAAACGGGACAGCACGAACCCAGTGGTAGTATCTGTGTGTTAGTAAGCGTAGTTTCCAGATCGAATTCCCGACTGAAAGTGATGCCCGTTTGTTCGCACATTGCCTCGGAAAATCAAAAACATTAGAGGGACTCGTGTGACTCCCAAATCAGTACCCAAATTGGTGTCGTGGCTTCCAGGATTTAGTTGATTGATTTTGGTTTGATTTCGGCCTTGGTTTTGGTTTGATCCACAATTTCTGAGCTAATCCCCCCGTCACACATACCAACACAAGCGCACAAACACTGAGCACTGAGCACATCCCCAGCCGAGTCTGGGCAAAGCGCCGTGGCGGCGGCGTCCTTTCTTGTGTGTTGTTTTCCCTCCAGTGTGCAGTGCCAGAGCAGTCGAGGTATTCCTTAGTGCGCCCTGCTACTTAGCCCTCCTCAGTTGCACCTCCCGTCGGGCCACCCGAGCGGGGCCTTCGGTGTTGTGGTTCCGATGGTTGCGTGTGTGCAGCCTTGGAAATGGAATTCACCGTTCGTTTGTTTATGGTTTCTCTTCCGTTGATTTTTCCTAATTTCCGACACAAACGCCAGACGGATTGGTTTGAGCTTTACAGTGACCGTAACACGTACGACACACTAAACACGACCAACACGCCCGCCGAGAACGAAGGACCGCAGAGGACCGCAGCTCCCTGGACCAGCCAAAACCTCCCGACATTCACACTGCACAGAACAGGAACACATTGTGTCGAGTAGAACAGTTAGTGCTCATCGCCTCATCCGTGTCTGGCATC
>NC_071286.1:77311996-77314496 GCF_943735745.2 Anopheles bellator | reverse complement strand
ACATGGCCGCCCAGGGTCATGTTGGAGATCCTCCCGTTGTGCCCCTTTTATGCTCTTCTTTCCTCGTAGCTTTGTTTTAATTTTTGTCTTCCTTCTCTCTCTCTTTCTCTCTCTCTCTCTCTATCTATCTATCTCTGTGCCTCTGCCTCTCTTTCTCTCTCTTTTACTCCGGGCTGGTGGGTGTGTGGCCTCACTCACGGTGTGTCTCTTGGTGTGTGTCCGTTCTAGGTGCATCATATCATCACAATAGTAATAGTAGTAGTGGTAGTAGACGGCCAGCCTCGAACCGGCACGGGGACAACCGGGACCGGGAGCGGCTGGATCGCATCGAGCGCGACCGGGAGCGGGACCGCGAGCGGCTGCATGCGCGGGAGCGGGACATGCTCCATTACGACATCAACGACGACGACCTGCTGAACGAGCGCGGCTACGGTGCGGCCGAGTACGGAGCCGGCGGTGGCATGGGCGGCGGCGGCGGCGGAGGCAGTGACCGGGGCGGCATGGTGCGGGGCGACAGCCGGGACATGCGCGACCTGAGAGAGCGCGACCCGCGCGACCTGGCGCTGGGGCGCGGGGACCGGGGCGCCGGGCAGCTGGGTGGGCTGGGGGCGAGCAGCAGTAGTGGTAGTAGTGCACCGGTAGTGCACGCGACTAGGGCGCACAATCTGAGTAGCGACATCCTGGACCACGGCGAGCTGATCCGCGAGAGGGAGCGAGACCGGGACCGGGAGCTGAACCGGGGGTACGCGGTGCAGGGCGGGCCGCGGCAGCTGGTGGCGGCCCCGGGCGGGCCGTCCTCGGTGCGCCGCGGCATGCCCGAGCGGGACCGCGACCGGGACGACTACAGTCCGCACCGTGGTGGCGGTAATAATAGAAGGGTACTGAACGCCATGTAGGAATCGTGGATATAGGGATGGGATCAGGATGATGGTGACGGAGGAGGGCTGGCGGTGGGGCGGACGGCCGCGCCACCCGACGACGACGACGACGACGACGGCGAGGAGGAGCAGGAGCAGGAGGAGAAGGTGGTGGTCAAAGCCCGCCACGAAGACGAGGAGGGCGACACGGCGGACGTGGAGTCGATGGACGAGGAGAAGCTCGTACCGGACAGCGACGAGGACGATGGCTTCGAGTACGACGAGTTCTACTAGACACCCACACCCACCCACACCCACACACACCCACACCCACCCACAGACACAGCCACTAACAGACGTCAGCAAGGTATCCAAGGTTTTCCACTCGACGCTCTTCCAGCTTCCCTCCAGGTCGAGCCGCTTTCTTCGAAACGTTCCCTCACACACATACACACTCACGTATCTAGTTTGGGCACACGAACACGCACACGCACACATACACACAGAAACACACAGACAGACACCGGGGGGGTGGATAGCAGATACCCGCATAGGCGCTCGGCCCCACCGCATCCGGGCTCCAACCGTTTCCGTGTCGAACGAGTCATCCTGATCCGATCCCTATACGAGTTGTACTAGGCCCCCAAGCCCCCCTCGTCCTCCACCCCCCAAAGCCACTTGAAGGCCGGACCGACCGGAAGGAGGCCTCTCGCGAGATACTCATTTCTATCCAATACCGCACATCAACTGCGCGCGCGACAATGTCCGGTGACGTCACGGCCGTGACTCCTTGCTTCCTTGCCGGGGTGTTTTGTTGGGCCCAGTTTGGGTTCCCTCGTCCTCGACGGACCCTAAGCCAGGTCTGTGATGCTGCCTACTCTCCCCTCCGTCTGTCTGCCCCTCTCTCTCTCTCACTCTCTCCGTGTCCGTGGTTCCCAGGTTAGCGGTTGTCGTTTAGCGTTCGTTTAGTCGTGTTTTGTCCCGTGTTCTAGTTGTTTGGTTCGTTAGCACCCTTTCCGAGTTTAGTAGAGCGTTATGTTAGTTTAAATTTCGATTCTTTTTTCCTTTATGTTAGTTTATTTGCTCTTTCCTTCGAGTTTCGTTACCTTTGATTGGTTCCTGTTCCATTGTTTCCATTTCATTTTCACATTACGCTCGTTCACTGCCATGTTTTCGATTGAATGTTTCAGTTTTCTTCCGTTTCATTTTGCTATCGTATCCCGATTCATTCTTCCCGGTTTTGTACCCTCCGGTTAGTACAAATGAAATCAATCTCAGGAATAATGTGTAACTCAAACAGTGGAACTCGATTCTCGGTCATCTTATGTTTCCATTTCGCCACACCCCCATTTCGCAGAGCATCGCTTGGGTGCCATCGGGGTGGGTGCCCGTCACCACGTAGCGTGCTAGTTCCGTTCTCTGTGCCCGTCTGCAGGCCTTTGTTTGATGCTGTTTTACTACTTCCCGTCCCCGTTTTTTTTAGATCTGATCATGTCCGAGTTTTTCTAGTTCGCCTCTCTGCCCGCTGTGGACATCCCCGCTAGAGACGAGTGCTTTCGGTTTAGAGTGTTGCGTTCAGTCGTTCCGTCGCCGAGTAGTGCGCGTTAACAGGTGTATCGCCCCCGTTCATGGTGCGTCATGGT
>NC_071286.1:77211027-77311896 GCF_943735745.2 Anopheles bellator | reverse complement strand
GTTCATGGTGCGTCATGGTGCCACATATTATTTTACCGCCTCTCCACCCACACACACACTCATGCGGTCGCTGTCCTGCCCGGCCTCACGGTCTCTCTCTCGCTCCCTCATTCGTCACGCGTGGCAGGACGCATCAGCATCGCAAGAGCAGTTGTGGAAGGGATGCGAATCGTTCGGATGTGGCCAGGGCCATGCTGCCAGGCGCGAGAAGAGCTCACAGATGTGTGAGTGTGTGTGTATGTGTGAGAGAGATAAGTAGTCGTTTGATGAGTTACTAGTTCTAGTAGCGATGCTCAATAGCTCCACAATATTTACACCCCGAAAACCTAGCCGATCCATCCAGCCCGATAAACCAGGATGTCGGTTCCGTTAGCTTTGTTTTCCATCCAGACCGATGAGCGAATCTAACTAGTAAGAGAAGCTCAATGTACGAGCCTATTAGAGGCCATCCAATATACGGGGGGCCGTTTCATCTTTCTGACACACCGGAACCGGTCATTTGATTGTGCCAAACTGCGGAGACAGACACTGCGAAGCGGCGAAGCATCTATTGGTTCCCAAAGTTGAACGTTGCACACAAAATGGTGGTTTCTTCTTCCTGCTAACACAGTTCCGTTCGCAATTGGCACTCTGGAACACGCTTAAAACGCTCGGCCTGCCGGCCCTTGAAAATGGTGGAAAAGTTCGAATCGAAAGGCACGCGTTGATACTGAGAGGCCCACGGGTCCAAAGGGCCCAGGATTGCGCAGGAAAAAGCAAAAACCCAACAAAAGGGCGAAGAAGAAGAAGATAAAACTCGATGAAATCCAAATTTGAAACCGAATAATTGAAAATTTCAGAACAAACGGCAAGCGACGCGAAGAGAGAGAGAGAGAGAGAGAGAGGGAGAGGTTACAACTTTGCAGTAGAATATGAGAAAAGCTTTAAATTTAACTTTAGGTAAATTGTAAAGGTTTATCCACTATATTATAGCAAAGAGAGAAAAAAAACTAATGGGAAAGAAAAACACGCAAGTCTCTCGTTTTGCCACGCCGAATCCTGTGCGCGGAGCAGAAATTGGTGGAAGAAAGCGCAATCCGATGGCAGAGCGAGCCAACGGTCAGTAAAGAAGGGAAATGCTTGTTAACTGTAACAAAAAAAAACAAGATTGTTGTTAGCGAAACGAGTGCAGTGCAGGCAAAAGGCACTGTTTGGGCTCCCTCTGTCACCACGCACCTGCACATACTCATACACGGGAAAGATGCAAAGAGAGAGAGAGAGCGAGCAAGCGAGCGAGCGAGAGGACAGAAAATCTCATTTTGTATAAAGCGGGTTTAGTAAAGCGAGAGAAAGCAAAAACCAACAAAAAAAAGCATCAATCGAAGCATAATATATAAATTTAAATTGCCTAAAACCCTAAGCAGCAAGTTTAATCGACGCATTAAAGAGTAAAGTAATTAAAATGTAAAGCCCACAGCGGTGCGCCGAATTGTTTACGTCGAATTTAAAACGCTCTTCAAACGCCGCATGGATCGGTATTGTAAAGTAACAGCGAGTAACACAATGCTTACAAAGTCGGGTGGACGGATCGGAGGACGTAGCTTTGCCCGTTCCTTTTTCTCATCCATTTTTCGATGCCCGAGCAGACCGCCGAACGTACAGAGAGAGAGAGAGAGAGCTTGACTTCTTGCCACATAGGGTTTTCCGTTTTTCCATTGAACGTTTGTCTGTTAATGAAATTGATCAATTTTAGATATTTAGATGGAGGCGCCCGGTTCTCGGTGGCGTAGCACACGTGTTGGGCACGCTGGGAAAACAATCTCTGACACAGACAGACACGGATGGCAGGACGTGGGAGCAGCATGAAGTGGCAAGTGTAAAAAAAAAACTAGGCACCGTAAACGAGTGAAACAAACCTGAAAAGGGGGTGTCACAAAATTGGCTGCATACGATTTTTAATAGGGAGCTGAAGTTGGAGCTTAGCGGTGGCCAGGATGACGATGACGCGGAGATGGCGCTCTCGACGACGCTACATTAGACGGATGGCAAAGTAACGGCGGTACCCGGTTACCTGAAATGATAAGGTTTCGACAAACACATTACGCTATCTACTACACACCACCACCACTACACAAACACAGACACAAGACAGAAGTCCGCCGCAGAATTTGTTTGGCGCCATGTTTTGCTTCCTGATCCGGATTCTTCAACCACCCTTACCATGTCTCTCCCTTACTAGTCGTATGGCCGCCCAGTGCCGGCTGATGAGTCAGGCACAAGCCGGCGTGAAAAGGAAAGAAAAAAGGCGCAACAAGATTACGATACTTAAAACTCTAAAAATCACAACTCGTTTCCGTGTCTCTCTCTCTCTCTTGAATTAAAGAATATACAAACGAATTCAACGCGTGGTGTGACGCTATACACACTCTACAACGTTTAAAAACATGTATCTTTTCCTTCGAAACCTACACACACAAAAAATACACGCAATTGAAACGAGGCACCTTTCTTCACACTCCATCACCACGTGCGGGACTGCGGTCCGAAGAGCAAGACTTAGAAAAGCAGCAGTGAGAACATCGGTTCTGTTCCCGAGCAGGGCCGTGATTGTGATTCAAGCTACTATCATCAGTCGACTAGTACTCTCGAATAATCGAACCGGGCGCCGTGCTCCGAAGGACAGCCGAGCACCCCCACAGAGGCCAGCGGCTCGCTGTAAGCTAATTCTCTACTTGTAAAAAGCTAAAGTCAGTAAAACCCAAGGAACACAAACCAGTCCAACCTATGGATGTTATGAACTGTGGTGTGCGAGCGAGAACGAGAGCAAAACTAATGATGAGAAGGAGAAAAACCCGAGAAAAATTGGAGTAAATAAAAGCGCAAAAAAAACTACAAAAATACAAAAATACAAAATAAAATATATTTGCTACATATACCATTTGCCTTGCACTGATATAAAACAAAACGCAGTGAGGAAAGGAAGGAAGCAAACGCGCGAACGTAACAGATGGGCAAAGTGAGGAAAAGTAAAGACATAAACAGTGAAGTGAAACAATAGAGAACCGCAAAGCTTAAGAAAGTGAAAGGAAAGCGAGACGGGAGATGGAACAGAAGGGGAAAAACTTGTAAAAAGAAAATATGGCTAAAAAAGAACCCACACCCACATACACCCATCTGCATGCCTGAAGAAGAAGCAAAGAGACACTCTCCCGTATACAGGCTGTTATCAAATTTATCACGCAACGCGCAAAAGCGATCGCTACGCACGCATCGCTTCGTTTCGCGGACGGACGGTGCGTTGTTTTCCTGTGACTGTATGTGTGGGCGGGCGAATCTTGAACGTGGTCGGCGCGCCATTAGTAGCAAATCTCTTCCTTTCCCGATGCCGGGTGCCCCAATCGGCATTTCACCCCGATGAAGCAGTAGCTAAGACACCTGGGTTTTGTTACGTTCCACGTTGACAGCACTATCCGGTGGGGTATATCTTTTATCGCAGTGATACTTTGCCTTTGAAGTGGGATGGCTCATATGCTAGCCTTTTGGCCCGTTTAGTTCTTGTCTCCGTTTGGATTCTACGCGCGCACGTTTGCGCTCTGCTTGAATGTGAGCAAAGCCACGCTATTTAAGCCACCGTTTGCTTACCGGTTTTATCCTTCCTACCGTTTGACACTGCATCGGGCGACAGCGCAACAGCACACCGCAAAGGATGGGGAAAGCCGTCGAGCCGTCGGGAGAGAACTTGGTTACGGGTCCTTTATTGAAAAAGAAAAAAAACGAAAAACAAAAACCAATCGCTTTTAAGGCAATGGCATCTTTATTCGAATCGAGTCGGATGACGGCGAAAATCATGGGCATGTTCTTCATTCATTTACTAATAATAAAACAAAAACACTCAAAAAGTATGTTGCAAAAAAAAAACAACCAAAATAACAAAACGGAACACACACGATAGTTAGTCCAAAACAGGGGCCCAGGAGGGTAACGGTGGGAAAGTTAATCTTACCCGCACCTTTTCCGGTAAGCTCAAGCACACCGGACAGCCGGTGGAACTTTAGTGGCCTCGCGAGATCCGAAGTGAGCCACCCCGCTAGAAGTGCGAAGCTAGAGCGACCGAGCAACAGACACAGCAACACTACTCTCTTCCACCCTCTCAAAACACCTACCGGATAATATAATTAACGCGAGCGGACGAGAGTCAAACATGAGAAAAGCGAAGGAAAAACGAACAAAAAAAAATGATTAATTCTTTATTGTTGCCACATTTAAATTAAATTTAAACAAATATTACAAATTTATTGAACAACAAACTTAAAGGTAAAGAAACAAAGCCCAAAATGATTTGTAAATATATGATGAAAAAAAATAAAATAATTTTTATCTAGTCTTGTGTTTCACTTGTTTCAGCCGTCGCAGCCGGGCTCCATTGTGTCCCTTTTTGATCGGTGAATCAATAGGTGGGTCAAAAATTCGGTCCATTTCGGATAAACGATGGAAAAGTCGATGGTTTCTGTGGCTTTATAGTGTTTTGATTTTATTGATCTCTCTACAACGTCACATGATGATGGGATCAAATTGGTGATTTTTTTTTAGCGGTGACTCAGTTGCGAGAATAATCATCAAATTCTATTATTAACAAACGTTAGCGGCTTTATATACAAATTTACGCAAAAAGCACGACATACCAGTTTTTAATCCTCTTCTCGACACATAAAGATGTTCATTTTCTGCTCTTTTTCCGATGATTTAAAAGATTATTACAAAAAAGGTTGCAGGTTGCGTCACGATAGCTGGTCAACTGAGGCTCTTTAAGGGCTTACCCTAACTTGTCATTTTTCATTTGGTGTGGCACGGCTGAGAGCGATCGTTGAACTTTGTGCCAGTGGAACGTATCACAAACCAACCGCCCGAAAAAGCACGAAAGCGACCAAAACACAGTTTGAAGGGTAGGTTCGGATCGTAGGGAAGTGGGCACAACAAAACTGAAAACAAAAGCCATCAGAACCCAAGAGGCCAGCGGTTGTTCTAAGAAGCGGTTTCGCGTCTCTTTTCGTTTATATCAAGTAGCAATTTGAAAATGACCTAATTAAATGTAAATTAAAATGTCTACAATCGGGCGAGCAACGGCAGCGTGCATAAAACTTGGATCATTCCGAATTCCATTTACACCGTTTACAACATGTCCACACTTTGTATCTGTCTTCTTAGCCTCCGACGGCGTACTACGGCTACTAATACAGGAATTGCATTACGTACATTTCGGTACAAATAATAATAATCCGCTCGGTACGATGGGTGTATTTACAGCACCGTCCCCCATTTCACGCCCGTTCCGATTTGTGTCTCTCGCCGCTTGGTGCACGTTTTTTATCTCTAATAACTTTTCATACTATCCGTGTTTGTCACTCGATTTCTCCTAGCGACACCAAATGTCCGGGGGCGAACGGGAATAAATTATGAACTCAAGTGAATCGCATACTGGAGGGAAACTGTGACTTAACAAGAGAGTAAGGAATTGCATGATAGAACCAGGAAGAGATACGAGACGAGGAACACCGTTTCAAAATAATAACCTAAGGCCGATGATTATGATGATCGGCTGATCGCCCGGGGCGCTAGCTGCCCCGGGTGGTGGTAGCGCTGAACGCATCACGACCATCTCGCCCGCTCGCATTTTCCTTCCGTGCACCGGAGGAAGAAGCCTCGGTTCCGGGTCCCACCGTACTACCGTTTGCAGTGTAAGAGGGCACCGACGAATGAACGGTACTGGCGCTGTTCGACGATTGTTGCTGCGGTGATGGTCTGAGCGAAGCTTTCGATGGGAAGCTGGTTGTAGGCCGGACTCCTGTACCACTTCCTTCCGGGCCCTCACCGGCTCCTCCACTGGTTCTGGATGACGCCGACGACGCCGCTGCACAGCGTTTGTTACTATATGTGAATCTTCTGCGCCGTCGCACTGAGCTCGTCCATGCTCTTGCGAGCCTGATCCGTGATGTCGTCGAGCGACTTTTTCGTCTGTGTCAGGATCTCGTTTGTGCTGGTTGCCGCACTGCTGGCCAGTTCTTTCATCTGCAAAGAGGCGAGCGATGCGATGAGTGTCCGGCTGCGGCACATTGAGTGGGTTGCCCATTGCCCTTACCTCAGCATTCAGTTTGCCTATCACCCATTCCAGCCCCTGGCGACCCTTGCCGGCGTTACTGCTGATGTTCTTCGTGAGCACGTCCTCCATGTAGCGATTCAGCGGTACGCCCTCGACCTGCACCGTCGCTTCCTGTTTCAGGAGCGTCTTGCTCGGATCGGTCGGGTGTGGAACGTAGCTAAGTGTTTCGTACACTGAAAGAAAGCTGCCAAACGTGAGGTTGATCGTTTTGAGCGTCATTAACCGTTGCTGAGGATCGACGGTTGATTTTTCGCTCGCATAGCATACGTTTGGTGAACCGATGAGCTGGAAAGAGAGGAACGAAAGAGAACATGTGTTTATTGATTCAACCCTGATTGCGCCATCCATAGGCTGCGGGGCGAATTAAACGCCCGCTCGTAAATTAGTAAACAATTGCAAAAAAACAAACAACCACCTTCATCTCGCACGCACACGCTGTGCTTCCTTGCTTTCTTCTGCCACCCAACCAAACCACACTCCGGAAATACGGCGATCGTGCGGTCGCGGCCTGTTTGCCCTACAAAAACCGAGGGCGCAAAAACCCGGACGATTCATCACAAGGGTGCGAGTTGCACGTGGGAAACGCAACATGTGAGTTGAGAGCATGCAAACCACACCTCGATGGTCCGATTTGCCCTGCTTTACTTCTATTAAATATTTCATTATCAATTTTTTTGCGGTTGCGAATTGAAAAGTCACCAACAAAAGAACGATGGATTAACGAAAATTCGCGCGACGAATATTACATTCCCGATAAGATATCGCAACGGACAAACCGAGGCATCGGAGGCGAACTTGCCGCTTTACCCAATATCAAAGTTCACTCGAACACTTCTACAATCTTATCAGTAGGGCCTGTCCAGCGTCAGACGAATCTGGCGTTTAGTCATGCGTCGCGTTGCCACCTGCTGATAGCGCAGAGTAGAATATTTAAAAATTTGCGCATGAAAAATTCTAAAAATCATGCTACTGCAAGCAGACTTGATTTTTGGCATGTTAACGTCAAAGCGAATCGTCTAAAACGACTCAAACCCCTTCTTCGCGCTAGCGGACGACGACTTGGCCTCATGCTAATTAGAAGCTTCACGGTACTATTTTTTACGCCCAGCAAACGAGAGCCAATGCCCGAAGTTAGATCTTCGTTTTCGTTGCCAACGTCGGGCCGACGGTCAATGCATGCGCTGCTCACGTGTACCCAACGGCGCACCGGGACACGAGGTGCATTAACACTTAATCAAAGTCTTGGCGGGCTCAGAGCGTCGTATGAGGAACGCGGTTAAGCTCATTGATGAACATTGTTTCACGACGGACTCGGAGAGTGAAAGTTAAATAAATTTATCGCGGTGCTCGTGCGCGCGCGTGTCCCAGGGCGGCGCTCCTAGGCGGGTTATGCGCAAAAGCTTCCCTTGCGAGCATGTGAAACGGTGACGCGCGTGCGGCCAATGACGCCAGTGACAAGAGCCGTTGCAAATTTAGACTCACATTCCATCGTCCGCTTGATAGTGTTAAGTGTCACACACCAAGGCCTCCACTTGTGTCGCGCTCGTGAAACGCAGACGCGGCCCCTTCGCCGGACACCTCTAAGCATTCGTTTCACAGGCATTAGGAAGCCCGTGTAGCGATTATTGTTTCTTATAGACGTCATACACATTATGTCCTCTTTGTGGGAACCTATTGTGCCCGCTTTGTAATCCAACAGTATTTGGAAAGTGAATAAACGAATCAGAAGACACTGCATGGTTCCCAGGAGCTTAGAAAAGAGGGAATCCAGAGAAGCTCGAAAGTAAATTAAACGTTCCGATACGCTACCTTTTGTGCCCACTGTGGGAAGTACCATTTGGAGCTGACCAGCCGGTGCGTATGTAGCACTCCGTCGACGACCCTCCGTTCCACCACGTCGGTACCGATGACGGCTGTGTTGATGGGATTTGGGTACTTGCGCCAGGCGGCCTGTGCTACGGTTTCCCAGGGGTGGCTGCGAAGAGACAAAAAGTAACGGGATTAATATGGTACCTTGTTATTAGTTTTAATGTCGCACGAAAGAATAGGTTCTTGAGACACCCTTCCCACGAGGAAGCCAATGTCGTGAAATGTGATCGACCGTCAAGAGTTGCCTTCAACCCGTGGAGAAAGTCAAGGTTACCGAGCAACGTTCGGGCCATTGGACGCGAGTGACGGTAGCGGAAACCAAACGCTTCGCAGATGTCCTCGTTGACCCACTGGCCCCGAGTGCCTTCTCCGTTCACGGCAATAAAGTAGTTGAAACCGATCGTAGAAGGATCGTCGTAAAAATGAAAAATCCCGCGAAATCGAGCACATCCGAGACAGCTGTTAGCTGTAGCAACGGTTGCGAGAGCGAGCGGAAGAGTGTCGTCATCTCACTCTTGCACACAGCTCACCAAATCGCGATCGCGTACTTTGACGTTTCACTCGCAGCACATGGTCCGCGGAGAGGATAATTAACACGCACACATCTGCGATGAGGCAATGAGCGCGATTTCATTTCTTAACAAAGCCCAATCGTTGATGCTTATGAATTTTGCATAAAATTCACCACACAAATCACGATGAGGGAAGTGCGCGGCATGATGAGAATGTTCCAGACGCAGTGTCAAAATGCTTTTTTTCCACACACATGCACGGCTTTACATAACATCGTCTCACACAAAAATCGCATAGCAACCGCATAGCACGGGGAAGGCTATCATGGGCCGATGATAATCGCTCGCAGCAGCACGGTTGGTCGGCTTTTCTACTCACTTGAAGACGTGCTCCGATGTCCAGATTTTCATTGTGTATTCCTCTGACTCGCGGTTTGGCGTTACGGAGTGTGAATCACGGACGCACAACGCGTTCCAGCGCCACTTGATGAACAGCGAAGGTCACTGCGGTTCGGCACACTGTGCGGAAGCGGAACGTAAGAACGCACGTTCGCGGAAACGGAAATCGGCACTACACCGGGGACCGAGAGCTGCCCTTAGCACGGATGGAAACTCCAACTACCTCCGTTCAACCGTATAATTCATGACAAAGTGGACGAATTGCAGGGAAACTCGGCCGTCGTAATCGGGAGCTGTCAGATTGCGGACGGGCGGCTATCCTTTGGGTGCGACGCGTAACGTAACGTGAAACCTCGCAGACGTCAGCTTATGCGCACAAAATCTATGCATTATGCTCCAAGTTTAATTGCCGTGAATTAAACGTAATTACCAATACAATTGCTAATGTTTTACGTAAAACTAACGAGATATTAGGCCATTAATTGCATCGCCTAGCTCTGAAGTGGTAACTTTAAATTTCACTGACGGATGTGTCAAAGGTGACGTTTCTCGTTTTGTTTATCATAACATTTTGACCCGTTTTGGCTTTTGAGCCAAAACAAACCACAACTTCCACGGTCGAATGCATTTAATAGGTTAACAATAGGAATTCCGTTCCCAAAATGAAGCTAAAAACGCTTCTGCTGAGGCTGCTGCTTAGCATTGTATCGTTGGTTGTGTTTAACGAGTTCGTTGTGTACTACGTTGTGCTCTTAAAGGTAAGCATCGAGCGATTAAACTTCTCCCGAAAGATGAGAACAGTTTTGGTTTCTGTCCCACCCGCAGTGTCAATGGCCTACGAAGCCAGTACCCGTTCACGGATTGGAGCCGGTCAATGTGATGCTGCTGGCCGACACCCACCTGCTGGGCCCGATCCGGGGGCACTGGTTCGACAAGCTCCGCCGAGAGTGGCAGATGCACCGTGCGTTCCAGTCCGCAGTCACGCTGTTTCAACCGGAAGTAGTCTTCATACTGGGTGACGTGTTCGACGAAGGGAACTGGGTGAACCAGAAAGAGTTTGAAAATTACGTCGATCGCTTCCGGAAGCTGTTCCACACACCGCGCGGCGTGGCACTGCACAGTATCGTCGGAAATCACGATATCGGGTTCCACTATGCGACCCGGCCCAATTTGGTGCAACGGTTCGCCGATCAGTTTAACAATACCGGCGTGGGTTTGATAAGTTTGCGGGGCGTCAATTTTGTCACAATCAACTCGATCGCCATGGAGGGGGACGGATGTTATCTGTGCGAGAAGGCCGAGAAGGAACTGAAAGCGATTGAGTCCATTTTCAAGTGTGGCCGCGGCATCGGACAGTGTAAGGATGTGCCGAAGCTGGAAGAGTACAGCCGACCGGTTTTGCTGCAACACTTTCCCATGTACCGCGAGTCGGACAAGGAGTGCAAGGAGCACGACGCACCCTCCGTTGAGCTGTACCGCGAACGCTGGGAGGTACTCTCGAAGGAATCGACGGACATGATTGGAGATCTGCTCAATCCGAGGCTCGCATTCAGCGGACACTCGCATCACTACTGCCACATGGTACAAAATCGGTTGAAAATCGAAGAATATACACTACCATCGTTCAGTTGGCGCAACAAAAATGATCCCAGCTTTATCCTGGTAACTATCGGGCTTCCGTTGGAGCCAGCATCCGGTTAACTAACTAAACACGTACAACCCCCCTTAGGCTCGCATATCTTTGGAAGAGCACACAATCTCCCGGTGTCGAATGCCGGAGGAGCAGACCATCCTCACCATATACCTCGTCGGTGGAATTCTGATACTGCTAGCGTCCACACTGAAAGTGGGCGGCTTTGTCAGTCAACTGTACCGTTGCCGCGATCGGAGGGACTACAAAAAACTTACCAAATAACCGCTCAAGCCATAAGTATCTCGTCAAACCATATTTTAGCGCAACCTAACGAAAGTCCGAGAACGCGTTTGAAATAAACCGTTGAAATATTTCATGCTGATAGTGTTGACAGCGGTAAGTTTGTTTTGTTTTGTGCCGTCTTCCGCGACTGCCGCAGTAGGTCGCCGATCACACGAGTTTCGAGTGAATTTTACGATAAGAGTTGCAAAGCACGGTGAGTCATAGTAAGCCCGTTAATAAGTAAGTTTCGAAGTTGGCGGATGATAGAGTGTTAGCCTGCGTTTGTGAATTCCAAGCCCGATGCAGCCCTTTTGTTAGCATAAACAGTGAGCGGTCATTGACCCTAACCGGCGATTGTGTCGCAGTCGTCACAGTGTTTACCAAAGTCCACGGCCAATTTATGCCGGGGGCGTAATTGCGAGTGCTCGACACGAATTCGTTGTTTTATTATCCTTTAGCCCCTGGACTGCACAGCGGGAACACTGTTTTCAAGGTTAACCGAAGTCCTAACTGTGACATTATCATTTGCGACGGTTCGTGTCCTGTTGCCAGTTCCTCTGCCTCACCAAAAACATGTTTTATCTTTCCCATAAGGAGTAATCAATCTGCCAAGTGACCAATGCGGAGTTACGGTGACAATTTTGTCTTATCAGCTTCGACTAGATAATTATTCATACATGCACTGGATTGTATGGGGCCAGCGTGAGAAGGGTCACAAAGAAACGAACCAAGCACAAAGGATTTGCTTTCAGACTTTGCTTGATAATGAGAAATGAGAATGACCCACTGAGAAGCAGATAAGAAGCAACTTCGGAAGGAGTTTCTTGGAACGATCGTGCGATCCTTGTACGCACACCAGTGTGCCGTTTGCCAAACTTCCAAAACTCGTTTGGTGCAAACCTCGGACTGATCGCCCGATCGGTTGCGATCTCGTTGTGTAGCCTTAAATGAATTCATAAATTGGCCAACGATTTACACGCAAGCGTCAGTAAGTGTTGAGCCCGCACCTTGGCCGGAGCGGCTTAAAAGTTAAGGTAAGACACCGTTTGTGTCTGGCGGCCACCACTCCAGTTACGGTACGCGGTGCAAGCGAAACATCCTCCGCTCGATTAAGGGGTAGCTAATAAAGACGGTCGCGGCCTGAGCAATCCACTTGCATCTGGCATTGACCCGCATTTGGCTTCGGTGTCGGCTCGCCAACTCGTTGAGCCGTGACACGCTTCCTCCTCACGGTAGTAACACTTGAAACTGGAACTGGGTCTTTTTTGGTTTGAATGGTTCAATGTCTAAAAATTGAAGAGCAAAATCGACTACACCCAATTAACTGCGATGTGTCCGGCGGAGCCCTATCGATGCGCTGCGCCTCTCGACGTTGAGCTGAGTTTGTGCGAAAAGTGAAATGCGAAACCGTGCTCAAGTGCCGTTACTGGAGGACAATTGTTGCATTTATTCCTTTGGCGGTCCTTCACATCGAGTGGCGGAATTCGTGAAGTGTAATTTATTTACAAAATTACCTTACTTTTGCAAAATCTTCGTCGCGCCCATCGCACCACGTTTGACCTCAATTCGGAACGCGCAAACATATGCTGCTGTGCTCTCGCTTACCGACCACGGCGGGGCCATGGTGCCACCATTAACGATGTTTGTTTGTGCATCGGTTTTCGGATTTGGTTCGGTGACACGATTGGCGGGACTGAAATACTGACCCAATTTGTTATCACAGCGAGCCGCAGCTAATCGAATTCCGATAGGTCCCCTCGGGAACTGGAATGACATGAATATCAATGTGAAACATCATTACAGTGGCGTCGTCTGCGTTACGGAGAGAGTCGTTGGTTTGTGTCCAGTAGCACCCGTTGTCCAAACGGAGCTGGCCATCAATCCTAATGAACATTCCGGATGTTACATCTTTCTGTGTGTCTTCCGCTTACAGACGGGCAACGGATAAAATTGAATTATTTGCCACTTGTGCGCCCTTTTATCGTCCACCCTTGATCGTGTGTTGGTTTGGCTATTGAGTTTTGGTAATCGATTTCCGCTCTCCATTATTGATTGGCCCTTCCAGGCCGATGTCTGGAGCACCTAGCGGGCGTTGCCTCTTTGCTGTGCGGCTAATTATGTTAACATTTCTTCTACCACCGACAGAGCAGCATCCGCGACCATGCGTCTGATAATTCTCGATACGGCCGCGTACGTCGGCGAGTGGTCGGCAAAGTACGTGATGAAGCGGATCAATGACTTCAAGCCGGGCCCGGATCGCTACTTTACGCTCGGTCTGCCGACCGGGTCGACACCGCTCGGTATGTACCGCAAGCTGATCGAGTTCCACCAGCAGGGCCGCGTTTCCTTCAAGTACGTCAAAACGTTCAACATGGACGAGTACGTCGATCTGGCGCGGGACCACCCGGAAAGCTACCACTACTTCATGTGGCACAATTTCTTCAAACACATCGACATCGATCCGGCGAACGTGCACATCCTGGACGGGAATGCACCCGATCTGGTGGCGGAGTGTGACGCGTTCGAGGAGAAGATCAAGGCCGCCGGAGGGATCGAACTGTTCATCGGCGGTATCGGCCCGGACGGGCACATTGCCTTCAACGAACCGGGGTCCTCGTTGGCGTCACGGACGAGAGTGAAAACACTGGCGCAGGACACGCTCGAGGCGAATGCGCGGTTCTTCGGGAACGACATCAGTAAAGTGCCGCGACAAGCGCTGACGGTCGGCGTCGCAACGGTCATGGATGCACGCGAGGTGATGATTATGATCATCGGCACGCACAAGGCGTTCGCACTGTACAAAGCGATCGAGGAGGGTGTGAACCACATGTGGACGGTCAGCGCCTTCCAGCAGCACCCGCACACGATCATGATCTGCGACGAGGATGCGACCCTCGAGCTGCGCGTCAAAACCGTCAAGTATTTCAAGGTAGGTCGGGATTGTTTCCTTTGAGTTCTGAAGGGCGACTGGTGCTGGCTTCGCTTTCTCTTCATTCCGATTCTGGATTCATTCCTTAACGGTGGTGGCTGGAAGTATCTAATGACCAATGACCTCCCTTGACCAAAGGTTCACTGTTCCCACCCATTCCCATTTAATACTTTTCACAAAAAGTAGCATACGATTTAGGCTCAATTAGGTTTTCCTTGTTGAAGGTTACGGTGCAAGTGCTTCTCTCCGGTGGTGATGGCATCATTCAAGTCCACATTTCGATTCGCTAATTTCGAATCTTTTCTATCGCACGTCGTGCGTTCCGTTGCACTATCCCACAGGCTCTGAGCAATGTGCACCACAAGCTGATCGAGGAGGAGTCCGCCGACGTTCGCACGCTAAAGTAGTGCCTTCGGGCGTCGGAAAATCTCACATTGTATTACGGAACTTACCATTCTGCTCATCTTCATTCAACAATAAAGAAGTGCGTGAAATCCCGGACAGCGCCATTCATCGACTTCCGTAAATTGCGAATACTGTCCACACATAAAAAGGTGCCGAACCTGGTGACACCGGAAGCGTATGTGCACCAATTTTAACACTTCGCTAGGTCAGACGATTTTCGGTTTTGATTACCGATTATCGCGCGGCATCGGCGCAACAATAGGCACACAGTACACGTCTGCATCCGGCGGCACCGCGGGAGCGAAATTGAATCCCGTTTTCCCGGTCCCCATATGAGAGCCACGGCATCTGGCTTTTTTGCGTCGAATTTTTATTTTCCATTCCATTTCCATTCCACCTTTCACCACACGTTTTGTTAGTTTCTATGTGCTTGCTAACCCACTTTCAGTACCCAGTTGGCCGATTTCACCCGCAAGCCTGGCCGGAAATGGTTTTTCAATTGCAGACTGTGATTATTATTTTCTCTCTATCTTTCTCTTTCTCTTTACTTTCATCCTTTCGATCCCCAAAAAACTACTGCATGTGTGTGCCGTAAGGATTGCTACAAACTATCGGCCGATGGGTTCGTGGAGGCCACCATTCCGAACTGAAAATGTGCCCGACCGGTTCTTCGTTTGTTTTACTCCCCCTGTTTGTGTGTTCGAAGCCTCCGGGTCGATTCATGCTTTAATTCCCCGTCACCAGAGATCGTTCACGCGGCCACCACTTTTTATGGATGCATCCGAAGAAGCGTTTGCTGGAAAGCGTCCGCGGCCTGTCCGGTCTCGGAATATAACCCCCTTTGATCTCTACCCCGTAGGGCTTGATGGATGTACACTCGAAGCTAATCGAGGACGATGCACCGAAGTAGGAAGCCGGGCATAGTGCCAGGATGCAGGCGGCCACCTCAGGACCGATAACCATAACTACCTAAGCATTTTACAGAACCACTGTACTGCACACCGGGAACCGGGACGGCCAACAAATTAACGAAGAAACACAGCTGGATTGGGTTTCGGGGCAACTAATTGAATCTCGCAGCGAACGGAATTCGTCTATCGGTCGAAATCGAACGAACGTTTTTTCAAACAGTTACAATAAATATCATTGTTACATGATTTTTAACACTTGTCTAGAAAAGATTTTCCCCCCGAATGAGGGACAATCTGGCCAAGCCGTTCGTGTACTACAATCAACTATCGCATAAAGTTCAGCCAATCACTTCGCGTCTCACAGTTTTGTGAAAACGTAAAATGTAGCCCGTTAACTCCGATTGCTTCGAGTTCTGGCGGGTTCTTTTTACGGCCCACGAACTGAAAGGCATTTCTTTCTGCTTATGTTCATGGCTTCGCGGTATCCGCCAATGGCTCTGCGTCGTCGGTCATAAAACTGATCATTTATGAACTTTAAACCGTCAATTGCCGTTACGGAGCGGATCGCGAAAGTTTGTGGGCTCCGTTATGCATAGTGGCCATAAAATGAAAGTGTCACCACGTCAGGTTGATTTCTTCGTCGCTCTTCTGTTATGCACTGAACGCGTTGTTCCATGATTTTGCTATCTGTCCGGTAATAACACGCAATGATTTGAAGGAGCTCATAAACGCAGCATAAACTATGATGCGATCATTTCGGTAGTTCCAAAGGGTTCTTGCTAGCAAAGGTCAGAAATGTGCAAAGCTCAAAGGTCAAAATTGTTCGGTCCTCTCACATTCACCGGTAGTGGTTTGGAATTTCGATATTGTTTTCTATTCAAACGATGCAACTGCCAAGCTCTTAATTAAATCCCAGCGCCATCGTCGTACCGCGGGTGAGAAAACCGTAATTGCGGATCAGCTAATTGAGTTCATTTGCTCATCTCGTATTTGCTCCGTCTTCGCCACCATCAGTGGCAACAAATCGTGGCCAACACTGTGTTTCGTTCCCACGATTGCACCGAGGCAAGCAACAGCTCCCCTTTGGCCCGGTGGCACCGATTTCGTATCAGGGACCCCACCCCGGGGAAGAAGCCTCCCGGCGAAAGGATCTCTTATTTAATCACATTAAAACTCCTGGGGAAAAGAATGGCGAACGATAAAAAAGTCGATAGCGAGCGAAATGGCGCAACCGAGAAAGGAGGCCACAGCCATCCCATCGTGCTGCGAAAAGTCGGATCCCCGAACAGGGGCGTAAAACGGAACCAAAAGCGAAACCACGGCTGGCGTGTCTCCGGGCTGGCAATCAGTGAGGCGAGCAAGTTCGACTGGTGCATTTTGCTCGCCCCGGGACGGCACATTACATCCCGCTGATAATGATTCACCGTGCGATAGTGCCACGTTGTCAAGAAGCAAAACGGATGCCTGGCACAGGAGCAGTCAAGAAAGCGCACACGAATCCGGAGGGATTCGTGCTCAAATTGTGCCGACTTGGCGAGCTCCCTCCCGGTGTCCCGCGGGAGAATGAGTAAAGTAAATTAGTTTCCAGATACTCGTAAATAGGTTGCACCGCAATAAACAGCACACCGGGCCGGGTCCGTGTCGAACGGTACTCGGGGCGCTGCATCGCGATGCAACCCGATCGCTGACACCCCACAACGAGAAACTCTTCCGCCGAGGAGATGGTTTCGTTTCCAAACGAAACCCCTAAAACTGATTGGAGCCAGAACCTTCGTTTTCTGTCCACGAAGGTTTTCTGTGGAGCCGCCGACGTCAGACTACACTTTCCGGCCATATACACACAAATACACCCGGGCACAATGGAATCAAACGAAGCGGAATCGATCGACGGTTCGGTTCGATTCCGAGTCCCACAAATTGGCCGGAACAACAGCCAATTATGTTGGGGATTTTGGTTCGCCCATGTTGCCCACGGTCATTTGACCGGTTCCCGATCACGCCGATATTGGGCTTCGCCCAATGGGTTGGCTGGTGAAAAAGGTAAAGGAAGCTTCACACTGAAATGGATTCGATTTTCGGAAAGGATTTAAAAATAACTGTGATTTCGTCCCAGCTCGGCGGGGAAGAGGGTTAATTTCCACCGGTAGCGGACACTGTGAGAAGCCGAATTAAATTCCTGACATTACTCGGCACCATACCTCGGGGCGTCATACAATTTGGACATCGATTGGGCTACGATCCAGCCAGGTTAAAGGCAATGGCCGGGAATTGAATTCTATTCGTTTGAACTGTGTTATTAGTTTCACCGCGTTTTTATTCACCCTTTTCCTGTCCACTTAATTTTTGAAATCGCTGGTTTAGCGCTGATTTATTGGCAAGCCAGCCTGGAAACCTGTCTTTCCATCCCGTCCAGCTCCAGGAGCGAGTGCAGCGTGGAATTCGCTTGGTGCTCGGCTATGAATCCGTGAGAAAATTCTCCAAAGCCGGCCCCGGGCGCCGAATTCCATTCGACGCGCTTCGTTAAACAACGTTCCACACATTCCAAAGATAATTATGCAAAACTCAAACAGCGGCAGCATTATGTAGTGAATAGCGAATTTATTTGGGTAAGCCAAATTTCTTGCTCATCGGAATCGGAAAACGAGCATCCGTGGCCTGCAACTTGATCCGCAAACAAGGGCCGCGGTCGGTGCGGTAATAAATTAGGTTTGTGAAGCATTTTACGATGCTGCCAACGGAGCAGCGGCCTCAGACGGATGAATGGAAAAATAACAACATCGGGAGCGAAGTATCGGAGCATTTGAAATTCCTGTACGGACCCTTCGGCAAAGGTTGCGGACCGCACCGAGCCAGAAAGCGTCTTCCGAACGCCGCATCGCCCACGGAGAAGCGCTAATTTTATTTCTGCACTTTCTGCCCGAGAAAACACAGAAAACACGGATCATTTCCGGCAACCACCGACGAAACAGGCAACCTTCACCACCGCCCGCCCAAAGCAAACAAAAAAAAGTGAATCGGAAGCAGGGCCGGAACGTTTGCTTCCTTCTCGGAATGTTTCAGCTTGTTTGGGCAAGTTTAAAGCGTAATTGAAAATGAATTCACTTAGCACAAAAAGATTAAGCACCGACCGTGCCGGGCAGCTGGGCAGCTGCTGGCCGGCGAACGGCACGCGGATCGTTCGATGTTACGTTCAATTACGATTTTGGGTCGATTGAGTAGGTTTTGGGTTTTGTTGGCTTTTGCGCCACAAAAGCACGGCACCAAACTCGCCATCTTCGGCAAACGATGGCCATACTTTATTTGTTCCCAACTGTTAACACGTGGTCTGCAAGGAATGCTGACCCAATATCTCGAAAGTTAATGCAATAACGATGCTGTGGAGCATTGAAACATTGTACAATAAGCTAATGAAAAATACATTAGCTACAGGTAGTGCCAAAACGCAAAGAAATCCTTTTAAAATAATTACTGCCCATCTGCGCCGGTGATGTGATAATGTAACGATAACATACAAGCCGTGCGTGCTTCAATCATCCCACTATTACGAAGGGGCCATTTTCCGATGAAAAAAGGAGTCAGCTGGCTTCACGCAACAGTCGTCGTCCTCGTGTTAAGCCTGTCCACGGGCGGCAAGCTAGTGGGGTAAAGTGAAAGTAAATATCCCCTGGCTATTGTTTGAATGGTTTGATTGCCCTCATCAAATATGTATGAGCATAACATGGGCACCGGTCCGTTCTGCCGGCTGTTAGTGGCTTACGGCGGGTTTAGTTTGCCCGTTTTAAGAGACTCGGTGGATAAAAGAAACCTTCAATTAATTTCACGCTACCTTGTGCTGTTTCTTCTACCGGTGATTTAATGCTCACTTAAGTTCCGTTGGGGATCTTCGTGAAGCAGGAAGCCGAAAAGGGAACAGCTAAGCAACGGTAGCCTCTTCTGCGAGTAACATTTACCACATTTAGCACTGGGCTAAATAAGAAAGGACGCCGCGCGACAAAAGGCCGCACTCTTTCGCGTGAACCATTCCGTCGTCAATAATCGATTACCGTGAAATTCCTGCCTCATTACAGAAACACGTGGGGTGCATTAAGAGTGATGAGCTGAAATATTCATGCGCAGCGATACGGCGTGCCGTATGCACACAAATCACGACAAGTGAATATTTGAACAAAGGTTCCAACAGATTTTATCACTCCGCTATTGATGTGCACGAAAGTGAATCCCTGTGGCCGGAGCCGAAGGCTAACGTCAGGCTTATTCAGCACGCATTTGCTCACGCCGTACGTTGGCCTTCCCACTTTTATGGGCATGAGCGTAATAAAAGTTCGAAACACCAAACATTCCTGCCGCACGCACAGCATTCGTGCCGCACGCGTTCACTTACTTGCGCTGTGTTGCGCTTTGAAACATAAATTACCCATATCGCAAAAGTTTCTTACACTTTCATCTACGGCATGCGATTCTTTAGAGTGACTGGTTAGCATAAAAAACCGCTAGGTCGGTCATTCGAAGGGTGAAACGGACCAGGAACCAGGGAATGATGTACGTAGAGTACAAAAGGACGGGAGCGAAACGAAATGGGAGTTCACAGCACCCTGGTTGATAGATGCCCACCGAAATATGAGCAATATCGGTTGGGTGGCCGTTTGTTATTCGTTCAACTAGAAAAAGAGCGGACACTCAGTATCGTCCCTTGAAGATTTCAAGCTACGAATTCATAGAATTCTGCGTTACCTTGACCCACAAACCTTGAAGCGGCAACTCTCGCGGTCAGTGAGAGCTTTTTGAACACTCACCGAGTATCTGAACGAGATCGTAGTAGTCCGTAGGAATCTAGTCGTTGATCGATTTTCCCCTTCGAACGGCTCTCTCATGGCTCTCTATGATCCGTTGCAGAGAGAGAGTTCACTCAGAATTCGCGAGCGCTCATTTTCCCGAAACCACTCACTGTCAGCTGTTGCTGTTCGTTCGGACTTGTGGAGTTGGACGGTGCAACAAAATGCTTAATATTTAGAGTGCTGGCGATGATGGTGATGACTGGCTTGGCTGGAAGGTTTTCATCGAGAGAGCCATCCGGAACGGGCAAAAAGGAAAAGAAAACGAATGAAAGAAATTTAACGAGCATCCGGAAATGTACGAGCGCACCGCTCGCAGGACGAGCGACAGTCGGTCGATGGGATGGATAGGACATCGAGCGCGAACCGAGCAATCGTTGTGGTACGTTAAAAATAGAAAGATCTCGGTGACGAAGGTTCACCACCCACGGCAACAACACAAACAACAACAACAGGCAGGTGAGAACCGGAGGAAATGATGTTGTTCGCACGATTCCCATCAACGCCGCAACGCGTCCTTAATCATGAACGATGACTTTTTCAACCGAAACGGAGCGTTTACTTGCTGCTCCTGCTTTCGTACGTTTTGTTTTAGTGTCGCTGTGCCTTATTTCCATTTCCCGGGCTCTACCATCATCAAAGAGGGTTCGGGCGCGCAATAGAAAGAAAACATTCTCCCGTCGGTCCTGCCGTGCGGTACCGTGTCGTTCGGTGTGTTCTTGGCGCGCACTCCTCGTGCGTTGTTTAACTTTCCCTCTTCAGCCAAGTTCGCGATTGTACAGCGTGCGGTACGTACGCGCTTGAAGAGCGAGTTTCAGGTACAGGCACTACTATGCTCCGGGGGGCAGCCAAAGGACCCTCGGCCTTTGGCGGGAAACGGAGTGGCAACAAACTTTAACCCACGGACCGCTACTGGGTCCGATCCGGCTCCGAATTGGTTGGTGGCCCGGTACAAGATGTGTTGATGTTTTCGAGCCAACCCATGGTATGTTTTTCTCGCGACCCGGGCGCCGTTCCTTCGGTTGTTTGTAAAATTGTTTTTTTTTTCGCTGTGTGAATAATGTTTGACAACTTACAGTGCTCGTGTGGCCCCATTTCCATCATCCGATTCTGCCCGATTGCCTTGTGTATGTGCCATCGCACATGGCACACGGATATGGTGAAAAGTCCACACCAACATTTTGACCCACGCACCGTACCACTGAACCAAAAAGGGCAGACGAAGGACGACAGACAGCGGACGATTGACGAGCGGCTGTCGGGTGGTCTTTGCCCCCGTGTTTCGAGTTGTTTTATCGAGGATGGCAGCGTTTTTGGTCCCCCCCACGATATGTTGTGCAGAAAACTTTCCATTTGAAAAAGTGCGATAGGTGTTGGCGTGTGCTTAGGGTCGTTGCTCGGTGGTGGGTTTTTGCTCCCCCAAGAGCCCTGGCCCGGTGAAGGTGAAGCAGAAGTTAATAAGTAAAGTGTAATGCTGCTGCTGTCAGTAAACTTCCTTCACATCACAACATGTTGTTTTCCGCATTTGCGACATCAAAAGGGGGAGTTTTTCGAGGGGTC
Organism: Anopheles bellator; assembly: GCF_943735745.2. Lineage (NCBI taxonomy): Eukaryota > Metazoa > Arthropoda > Insecta > Diptera > Culicidae > Anopheles > Anopheles bellator. Next base: position 77,290,428 of record NC_071286.1, on the reverse strand, counting down.
CTTCCGACCCGCATGTCAGGTGTTTGGCACCATAGAAAAATGTTTTCAATTTATGGAACCCACAACTAATGGAGGCGCCTAGTCGGTCACGCTGCTTTCGGGGTCGACTGATTTAAAACCAAACACACAACTCGATTACGATGAGATTCTTCAAAACATTCAGGACGGAATCGTAAAAAAATCTTTCTACTTCCTTCTAGGTTACTTCCTTCTAGGCTCGTCATGGTATGCACAGCGCTCGCAGGAAGCAACTCGACCGGCAAGTTAACTCTTCCACACGATGCGTCCGGCCACGGGTTTTCGGTTCGAAAGGTTTGTTGATTCAAGCACTCAGACAGGACACACATGTAGAAGCAATCATCGCCCCTTGGCAGGCATCTCGGAAGCGATTGTTTGTTTGCCTCTCCGCTCAACTTTAAATCAACGACCGTATTTTCAAACTTTGCGCAGAACGTTACACGCCTCGAGTTCCACTCCAAGAATGCGCGTAACTTACGCCTCAACGGTGCCCAATCCACATTCAAATCGGCATCGACAGGCATCTTGCTGCTTGCTCCAAACAATCAGTCTAATGCTTCAAAAACATGCCCCTCTTGCCAGCTGGGCCCGTGCCCACGTATGGCCAACTCATAAAAATATGCTCGTTACGAAATGGAGCCACCGGAGCAGTAATCGACTCATACGAAATCACCAAGCATAACGGACCGGCGCATACACAAAGACACAGATTCTCCAGCCGGGTGCGCGTGCTTGTGGTTCTCGGTTAAACTATCGCCGGCCAGGACTCTCTTTTTGAAGAAAACCCGGTGAAAGGTGTAAGCAGACGTGGCTCAATGTTGCCGTGACGGTGCCCCCGAACCGCTCGACCTCCGACCGAGCTCTCCTTTTTACCACGTTCAAGGGAAACAATTGAAGCTCCAGCAAGCGTCACCGGTCCTGACGGCTGCCGCAAGATACCCCAGAGCCGCACCTTCTCGCAAAAGCGCTCATAATTTATGTAAATTGTAATCATATCGTAATTATTCTTCCGTCTTTCGGTCTATATTTAATGATGCTGTGCGCGGAGCTGCTCCGGTCTGCACCGGATCCGTGGGAACCGGTGACAGGCTCCCTCCTCTCGAGCACAGCCGTTTTGGGGGGTAGATGGGAACTATCGCTTTCGTTGAGGCCATCCACTTCCTGGAGCCATTGGTGTCGGACTCGTTTCCGGCTCCCGGCACTCCTGCTGCTGTGTGCGGTAAATTTTAAACAGTCTTACACCACAACTAATACCAAATCGACAGTGCACCAGCAAAAGGTGCCACCACGCTGGCACCTGACCAATAAAGAATAGCTCGAGCACCTCGAGACAGGACCCCGGGTTGGCTGAAATCATAATTTACACGTTGCCGTGCGCGGAACACGTAGCATAATTGGCGCGTCTCGGCATACGGTTCCGGGGAGCTAATTTAACTCCCCCGGGGAGGATGGCCCGGATGAAACATCGTGTCGGTTCCCTGCGGTAACATTGGGTCACGTTCGCGAACTTGACACACCATTTCGTGCAAATGATTGGAAGGCTTCGGGCCCCGCCAGGCTCGCGGCCCGAGGGCAGAAGTGTCCGTATCTTGGAGTGTCGTTAGCAAACCACAACCGCTCCGTCTTTCGTCCCGTTCAAGGGAAGCAAACATCAATCGGATTATGATGTCTATGTTTTGCGGGAGATGAATTTGCATCGATTTTTCAAGCGTTGATCATTTGGCGATTAAATTATTTAATTTAATTCCGGCCGGTGGCCGGCGTTGGAGTTAATTTCAAGCGAGTTCCAAACGAAGGGCGATTATTTGCCCGTTTCGGGATTGAAGCGGGTCGATTGGATCGATTTTTGCACCATTTCTGTGAGGTCGCTTTCGAGTCCCATCTGAAGACACCTACAGAGAACACAGCATTGCAGATGGAAAACGGAACAGACGGAGAGAGAGATCACGAGGCAGCGGAGGGTTCAAACCAACCGGTGGTTCCGGGTGGCGGAATGAACAGCCCCCGGCGGTGGGTCGCTCGGCGGAACTAAGGGGCCACTTTTGTACGCAATAAAACGTGATCAAAGAAGGTGATGCCATTTTATTGGCATCCCTTGGGGCGCTCGGTCCTCGGCCCGCACATCCTTTTGCGTCACCTCCGCCAGGCCGTTCGCATCGATGAGGCTGATTATTATGGTGCCGGCACCCGACGAACCGGTGTACATGCTTTATGTTTACTCGTTCATCCCGACACCCGGCCGCCGGCCGAAGAAACGGAAGGTCGCAGGCTGGCACAAGCAGATAGAACGGTGACAACTTCGAACTCTGAATGGTATGCCAGTTTTGGCCCGAACCGGCTGCTTGCCGTCCGTACCGGTTACCGGTTCAGCTGCGACAGTCGTTAAATTGAATCGCTCCTCGCTGGAAATGGAAAGTCAAGCAATAAAGCCGGGCCAAGCTGCAGTTTTGGGCCCGAAAAAAGTGTGACGATAAACGCACCAATCGCGCCGCCGGGTTGGTCCTGCGGGTTGTTTTACTGTCTCTCGCAAAGTGGTCACATAAAACGCGACCGTATCGCTCCCGAACGGCGGATGACTTTAAGGCGCTCTCGATTGAGAAATTTATTTTTGCCATCGCCCCGGGGCTGTGGGGATGATAATTAAACAGAAGAGAAAATGGCGGAAAATATGGACGAAAAAAAACTGTCTATTTTATTCGTTCGGCTCGTCCTTTTTTCCCCTCGGAATCTATTAACAAATTGAAGCTCTCGAGGCGCACGGTTTCGGTAATGGTTGCTAGCGTTCCTTGAAGCTCGGGCAGCTTATGGCCTCCCGGTTTCGGAAACCATCGTTGGTCACATTCCCAGGCGGGCAGTATGATAAATGACCGCGACGGTAAAATTAAAAGCCACGCTCCGGCGAACACACCAGACCGCGGCGCGGACATGTTGCGGCCATCAACAAGTACCACCACCGCAGTGGCCACCAAGGCGAGGTCCCTGCGTGCTGTGCTCTGGGCGCCGAGCACAACTCTGCCCTGCGGTCCATGGGAGAGCAATTATTTTAATTCTGAAATCTTAATCGTTCCCGCTTGGGGCTGGCGTCCCAGGAAGCTCGGTGGCTGGTGTTTGGCAGTCATTTTATCTTGCCCTCATTTGATCTAAGTTACTGTCACTTTGCCGCTGGCGTGGTGGCACTCGGGTGCCGAAGTGCGATTCCTGTTTTCCGAAAGCTCGTTATCGTCCCATTCATCTGGAGGGCAATGTTTTGCTGAAGTGTCTTCGGGGGCAGTTTTGGGTTCTCCACTCCACTGGTTGACCGTGCCAAAGGTCGTTACGTCTTTGTTTGCCCAAGCGCGAACGCGGCCCACAACTTGAAGATGCCCCTCGATGACCGCATGGCCTTGGCGGTAGCGGCCTTTTGCGGTATCTCCCAAGTTGCAGGCGCGTAATTTAATTACGCCAACGAATTGAATGCGCACCACAAAGAGGGCCGAAAAGTTGGGTATTGTTTCACTTTGATGGGCTGTGAAAAGTGTGAAAAGAAGCCTTTAAAAGCACCGAAGGCGTTTCCCCGTTTATCGATCAACAAGGGGAGGTTATAATAAAACTCCATAACTCGCGAATGCTCCGTAAAAAACCCGGTCGAGTAGTGAAGAAACGTAAATCGGAATCCAGATTAAATCCCGGAACTCCGAATTAAGTAGTGTTTTGCGTGTAATGAAACATCGATTTGGCCACTCCTGAGCTGTCGTTTGCATTTCGTTGACCGACGGAAGGATTCCCAAAAAACGCGGAATCAGAGTCGCACTAATGGAGTTTTAAGCACCCATCAATTAGCGCCCTTTAGTGCCGTAGTACTTGCCATTAGTTTCCAATGGCCCCGGGGCTGATAGGACAGGAAGAAAAACGACACAACCGGTTGAAACGAACGATTCTCTTCGTTTTATGTTTATTGAATCTTACTTTGTTTGTAATTGATTTGATTATACAGAGTTGCGTTTTGCCGGAGTTTCTTTTCCGCTTTTCATTGTCTCAGTTAGTTTCGCTACATATACTTCTAGTGTTGGGAGTTTCGTGACTAAAGTTTCAAATGCTGTACGCTGATCGTTTTTGTTCCAATTGTTTCATTATTAAAAGTTGTGTTTTGCGCATTAAATCACAATGAAAAACCCGGTAGCTAAAGGACACAACGACCTCTTCGAGGGTAAATTAGGAGCATTGGTGAGAGCCTTTCCTTTTACGGGTGGGATACGATCGTGCCTGGGATGAAGAATGTGATCAGTCTTTGGGGATACGGAATGCTTTTCTTTTGATATCAAAACTCGGTTACAAAGCTGAAATGTGCCTCTGAGAAGTTGTCAAGTATAGTAAACCTCCACCGTACGTCGAGTAACTGGCCAACGGAATGGAACTATTTGGAGAAACTTTTCGTCGACTAGTGCTAAGCATTTGTAAGCGCTCCTATGCCGGTCCGTTTTGATTACATAGAGTGGGTTGGAATCCCGGTGGTGGTGGTGGCCGGAAGGGTTTTCCGGTTGTCATGCACCCGGCTAACGCATGCATTAGTGTTGGTGCGACCGTCTGTGCGTAAGTGTGTACAAAAAATTGGTCCTCGAAATAAGACATTATACATCTTTGCTTGTTTGATTTTATTTCTTTCCTTTTTTTTGGTAGGTTCGGCTCCATTCCCCCAGCTTCGTTACAGACTAATGAGATGAACTCGGAACGGAACTCGGGCGAATCATGCTCAGGCCCCCCCGTTCCGCGTGGGAACAGTATTTCTTTTCTTCATTACTTTGCATAAAAATATCGTGAGAGTGATCGTGTGAGACTGATTTGATCAAATGCCGATTCAATCGAATGAAACACTGTTTGCGCGTAATGCCATAATTCTACTCTTTTTAAAGTGTTTCTACCGCCGTTTCCACGTTTCGTTTGGTGTTTCGTGCTCGCTTATCGCTACGTTTTATATGAAGTTTTTATATGAGTATGCTCCATCTTTATGAACCAATGCTACGAATGGTGGTAAATAAATGGCTAGCGTCCGTCGGCGCATCACATTTTGATCTCGTATCGTAGTGTTTTCTTCACGGAAATAGTACACGGCTTAATGCAAGTTATCAATCTTACACGGGTGCGGAGTATTGTGGGAAGGTTTAGGCTACATTATTGCATTTCCAAACAACTTTCAGTTACCGTGAACGTGTTTGCTGTATTTGATTTGTTTGCCGGTTCTGTGTGTCGTGTGTTTCTGCTGTGAAGTGGCAAGTGCCGAACCGAAACATCGCACCGGTTGCCTTCGGTTGCCCGGATAGTGGCATAATTTTGTTAAGTACAAATCCGGTGCCGGCGTGGTTCTTGCCATCGTGTACTTACTCTCGTGCCGTGCATGGGGCTGCTCGTGATATCAACGGGGCATATACTATGAATATAGGAAAGGTTAAAACCCAACGAACGCGGCCTGTCCTGCCCCTTAATCAGCTGTAACACTATCGCATCGCCCGTAACATGTCGCACATTCGTATTTCGTTTCAAATTGACAATTAGGACACCTATATCACAGTTACGACTAAAATTAGTAAATTAAAAGTATGCTTCCCGTGCTTTCTCTCGGGACTCTGTTTTTAAACATTGGAACATTTTTGTAGAGCAATCTAGAAAATGAGTCTTGCTACTGTCAAAGATCGATTATGATGCAGTTGAATGCTAGTTGAATAACAAAATACAGCTACGGGTACAGTGTCTACCGTTTTGCTTCGTCTACATAGTCTCTACATCGTGGGGTGGATACGATCTAGTTGATGGTGAGTAATAGTTACTTTTATTCATAAAAACATTATATTCGCTCTTGCGCTACGCACATTACTATTCCGTGACCTGAACGCTCCCGCCATTCCCCAGTGCCATTTTATGCTACAAGTGCACTAAAACCGTCGTGTGGTGAGTTGTGGACGAATATGAATCAAGAGCTGAAGCTGTTGCCGTTTCTATCGTTGAGTGCCATATTTGGTTTAAAACTGATCGAAAATTACGTTCCGTCACAGTGTTTGCATTGATTATGTTTTGAGTCCGATTCTCAACGGTTACGATTTCATCGTTCCAGAAAACAGATTCAGTGTCCGTTTTGGGTGCAATTGGTAAAATATATTGCTTTTTTACTTTAATCTTTGATTCGCCAATACAATTCTCTTATTTGCCACCTTTTGCTTCTACTTTTCTTCTACCATAGATATTTCCATATTTTTGCTGCCTCATAGTAACTTTCTTCAGGATCGACATAAATTATTCAAATTAAGTCTTTTACGTGTTTGAAAGTGTGAAAGTAACACGTGAACACGATACGAACCGACTGAGTTACGATCAACGTTAAAATAAAATTTTTTCATTAAAATCGCTCCGTCTGATTAATCGGAATTGAATTGCCAGCCTGTGGGGTAGCCAATAAAGCGCCAAACATTGTGCTACCCGCCGAGAACGGGAGCAACAGTCCTATCGGTTAATTCTAATCCAATCCAATGTTTACGTCCGTCATTAGTTGGTTATGGTTATTGAACCGATTGTTGCTGCTTCCGGATACCGAACGTCCGGAGCCGGAAATCGCTCTAATGAAATCGTTTCCCGCTAAACGGGCCCGGGCCCGGGCCATGGCAGACAGGCAAATATTTTTCCGCTTGATTAAGCTTTGTTGCTGGCCGGTTATTTTGAGGGGGTAAATCTACGGACGCTGACCGTTAACCATGAATGATTGCGGCGTGGTATAATATCGCCGTTGAATTAAACATTCGGGCACTACGGACGACATTTCATTCGAAGCATTTGTTTTCCCGGGTCCGCGATCCCGGTCACCACTAATGCGTTTCTGTTTGCCCAAAATTCGGTTGTTAAAAGGCTGATGGTTTGCCTTTGCTGGCCTTGCGATTTGTTGGGCGGCGAAAGCACAAACTCCATCGGATTTGGAGTTTGGATTGAAAAATTATTCCATTGTGTTGCAACGTTTTTACCCATTTTGAACGTCGTATCCACTAATGGATTATCATCACCTCGAGTGCTCAACATCTCCGGCACACAGCATTAGCCCTGTCGACCGCACAATCATCAGCATAATTACTGGCAGGATTAGAGAATTAGAGGGTGGATTAGTGTCGGAGAATTATGGGGGCTGAGCTCCATCACTCTGGCTACGTGAACATAAGTCGTGACTCAATTTTTGGCCGCCCTCCGTACTGTTTGGCTGGCGGTGAGTGAGTTTGTGGCTGCAATGTGCTTATGCTTTGAACAAACAAACTTTGTGGGTCTCATGAATAAATTTGTCGATCCGAAAGCTCGACCACCAGAGTAAACTCCCTGTGCGGTCGCACTGTGGTCGGTTCGGCTGATTGCGGGTTTCACAAAAAAGTTGTCTTCATCCAATCAATCTCCCGGCTTCCGGATGGGCAAACTTTACCCCACCAACGTGCCAACGAGCAAAAAATGTCCCGGATGCCCGACACCTCCAGCAATAGAGAAAGAGCGAGAATAAATTCTGGAAGCCAACATATAAACTGGATAAATACCACAGGCCCACCGAGCGGGCTCGAATGTGTTTTATTTTGGGTTGGCTTTTTTTCTCCCGTTTCACTCCGGTGCACTTTCCGAGCGGCCACGGAATGCAGCCTGCACGGCTTCTAGGGGACATTCTATTTTTATGCTCGTCCGCACTGCACTGCAGGTGCCTGTCTCTTTGCGATGCGCCGCTAACTCGCTAACCCCTGGTTATGGTTAGCGCAGTGAACATACCTTAACGTGGCCGTGCCGTGGTTAGTTTGATTCCAGTTTTGCTCGTGTTTTTTTTGGGTTTCTGTGTCCACTGACAGGCAGGTGACGGAATTTGTCATAGCATTCCGTTCCCGGATAGTGGTCAAATTCGGGTGTTACGTGGCTTTCGCGTGCATCATAATGTTCCCATCCAGGGTGAGCCGGAGCCCAGGTGTGCCAGGTGTCCTACATAAAAGACCGCGGATCGTCGGAAGTGTGCCAATGCACGGATTTCCGTCCATCAATCGGGGCTGGCGAAGATGGATGGCCTTCGGTTGGGGGCTGCCCGCGATGAGCGCACCCGTCGATCGGCCTGCGCCTTTCTCCGTCGGTGGGATTTATTGGGGTACTCGGTAATTACAGTCGCCGGCACTGGCTGCCAGCGGAACGCACTTCGCCCGCGGTGCGCTGCAGTAATCCGTCCCGAGCCGGTCCTCGGTCTTCCTCCGGTCCTGGGTGGTCGCATTCATAGGTAGTTCGGTCGCGAAACGCAGCACAGGAGGCCCATGTTTTTGTACAGCGAGCCACGGCGCCGTTTCGCTGGCCAGGGTCCGTTGACTTCGTTCGTTAGGGCGATTGTTTTCTCTGTAAATAGACGCGGGTTTTCGGGGGGTGGGGGGAGCACAACAAAACGGAAATGAAACAATGGACCCGGCACAGTGGTGAACCATGTTGCGCGAGGTATCCAACTGCCCCAGAATGGACACAGCGCGGCGATTGATGGATGAGGCTGAACACACCGCTACCTACCCAGGTATGTCTCCTGCTGGGGCATGAACTCCTGCAGATCCTGCAGTATCCGGGCAATCTCCTGCGAGTCCTTCGTGATGCTGCACAGCTCCTCCTGATTGAAGTCGGGCGTTATCTGCTTGCAGAGCAGTATCTGACTTATCACGTTGCCCAGATTCGACGGTCCGGCCCGGTTCTCTGGGGGAAAAAGGAACAGGGCAAGGAAGTGATGGGTTAATGGGTTCATCCCCGGGAAGACATCGGCCCAGAAAATGGCGGCACCTAACTTACCGTAGTAGCCGGACATATCCATCGGTATGACCTGCACCAGTCGATGGCTTTTGATTAACTCTCTAAGAAACAGTTGAGCAAGATAGAACAGCAGCACCAGATGGGGGTTGTCGGTGAGGATGCCTTCCGCGATGGCCCTGGACGATAGAAAGGAAAAGATAGGGCAGGGCTGTGACGACGGGTTTCGAACGAAATTCCTCCACTTTGCGTTCTCTTCACAGGAAAAACTCCAGCCGGGATCCAACTCCAAAAGTGCGCCGTGGATTAATGTTACAAACAAAATGGCGTAGCACGCCATAAACCCCATAATTGAATCGGATGAAAAATTCTCTTTGTTCCCCAGTGGCCAGTGTTTTACAGCCGTCGAAATGATGGGACGGGAGAACACACAGACCGACACAAAAACAATGGTTTTCGAAAGCTTTTCCCGGCCCAGGGAAATCCTGGGCCGCGCCACGGTAATGATCAATAATTCTCGCTCGATGTCCCTTTTTCGTCCGGCATTAGCAGCGTGTCCACATCAAACGCCAACCCGGGGGTGCACCAATCCCCAGGAAGCAGCACGGCGGCCATTACCGGCACCCGGTCGCCTTCCGGTCGCATCGCCCGTAATACCTTTCGCCAGTTGATTATGTCAATGTTCATAGTCTCATCACCATCATCACCATCATCACCGTCATCATCATCATCATCATCTGTGTGAGTCAGTGGGCAAGGGCACAAAAAGCGGCCAGAGATTGGAGGATGCTATTTGCGGTGCCCTCTCCCGGGTGCAGTCGGTGTTTGAGCACTCTATCTACTGGCAACAGTGGCCGGAATCGTAATTGGGTTATGTGCTTAAAGCTTATCATAGTGACCGTTTAGGGCGGGGAGGACGGATTCACTCGATGGACCACATTCGTCCCTGAGCAACTAAATAGATCAACCATAAAAAGCCCCCAGTAGAGTGGAAGTACCGGGAAGAACGCAAGCCCACTTGCGGTGGCCCGCCCGGGCCAACGATGATTTGCGGTTTCGTTGCTGCATATTCTATGCTTTCGGCCCCGCTCTCGGAGACACACATAATGCCAATGGAGTGTGCCCCATTCCATGGCCCGATCGGAGCGAGACAGAAGCGCTGTCGAAGGGTTTCCGGTAGAAACCTGTAGAGATCTCGATGCAAGATTCGGATGCTCCATCGCTGGAACATGCTTTAAGCCAACCACCTCTATCTGCTCCCGTTTCATCTGCTGAGTGCTGAGTTTATCGACCGAGAACCAGGAACTCCCGACACCGGGCCGGGAGGACGACCGAAGCCGACGTCAATTAATTAACAGAATTGATATTGTTCACGGGGAGAGCTCACGGGGAGTGGCGCCCCTCCGTGGTGCTAATTGCTTCAAGAGGCACCGACGGCCACATCGTTTGCGTTAATGGCGAGGGATTTGTCCGGTCGTTATGCGCAATGGTTGGATGGAATGCCGTTCAGTTGAGACCACCAGCTAGAACACTGCTTGAAAGAGTTCTTCCGCCGGCGAAAGAAAGCCGGTGAGGGAGTCGTATCGTCTGCCCTGCACCCGGGGGGGACCCAAGGACCCGTGCCGTAGGCCTCCCGCCGAATGTTTATGGCGGTACATTTTAACGGCACGTGCAGAGAAAAAGGTGAAACTCATTTCCAGGACCCAAGACCCAAGGCGGCGAACGCGAACGGGGGCAACGTTTCTTTTTCCGACCCGAAGTGGCCCCCAAACACGTCCGCTCCATTTCGTTCCGGGTCGTCATCACCGGCGGTGACACCGGGGACTGGGAAGACTAAAGTGAAGACACAGGGCCTTTGAAGATTTGCTTAAGTCCAAAATCATGTTTTCCCAGTTGGCCAACAAGTCAGGCCAGGGGTGAAACGGGGTACCTTCCGCCGTGTAAGAGGTGCGCATTAATTATGCAATGCGGTTCGAGGAAAGATTCTTCATAAGGTAAGCTTTCTGACAATTGTATGAGGCGTTTTTTTCGGCTGCCGCTTACTTAAAGCTTGAGCTATGGATGTCTTTACGAAGTGATCCTGTATCCGTGCCAATAATTTATTCATTCAAAACTCACCTCGATGTCATCGTGCCATCGATAACGAGAACTTTTCACTGAACCCCTGAGCACAAATTCGATGAGCCACTCGATGATGGCGCTTTCTTTCATCGGCCGAATAAAGCTTTAATACAATCAGCTCACCGACAGCACATTTCAAACGCTAATGAACGAGACACGGGTCCGTGGGCTCGGCATCCATCACCACGGTTCAGCTCCATAGGGGAGCTCTCCGTCTGCCGTGGCCGTTGGTCGATGACGCATAAAAATCTCTTCCATCTCAACGCCCACGGTGCCAGGTAATGATCATCCTTGTGCCAGGCCCGATGATAATGGAAAAACAATATTACGTGTATCGGGCGAACCAGGGTATCGTTCGCCGGTTCCGATCACACACCTCGGCCCGGATCACTCGGCTCGGCAAACGATGGCACAGTGTCGTTGTCAATTGAATTTCCCGCCCAAATCGGAAATCGGAAAAAAAGGATGGAGAAAGCGGCATAGGAATATGTGTGCCACATTCGTGATTTTCTTTCGGCACGAGCTTGGGAACGGTTGACGAACCGGCATTCACCGGCAGTCGGTGGTTCGAAACTGTACCGTTTCTTTCGGGCTCCATTTTGTCGTCTTTGTATTTTGCTGATGAACGTTTCGAAATTGAAAGGTAACGAGAATCCACGCGTTTGGCCAAGATACAGTAGCATTTTCATGTGAGTTAAGCAACTCGGCTATTCAAAGTGATCCGGTCGGGTGTACATGCATTAGGTCCAGGAGTTCTCAAAACTCAGCTACACAGAAGACGTGCATAATTAATGTGCTTCATTACACGTCGATGGCCAAACAGTCTGCCCCCGACCGAGCGTTTTAGGCCACCAAGGGGCGTACCATCAACTCCCAAGGTGAGCAGGTTGCCGAAATGTATCAAAACTTTGCGCAAAAACCTGGCCCCCAAAAACCCAACCCTCATCAAACATCGATGGCTCCCGGAGGAAATAATGAAACCCGGTCCCGGTCCCGGTTACGTTCCTGGTGTGGATGATCGTCGCCTCAGGTGTAAAGTGGCTGATAAATGACACAGCTCCGTGTTTATGTGTCTGAAGAATGTCTTCTTCCTTTTTGTAACATGCCAACGGAAAGGTTCCGCAGACCGGGAGATGGATTGGCCCGAGTGGCGAACGGTGAACAGAAGTTTAGCGGCAAAGTGAATAAAATCACGGCACGACCTCGCTTAATGTGCACTGATTTAATGTGTGCGTTAAACCAAATATTTGTTGCCTGTCGAAACTTGGCTTTCCATTTTGGCTGCTAAAAGAACCTCAATAATGAGGGACTTAAAAATAAAGTCCATAAAGTCTTTTGGAAAATGTGTCATTATTTTAGATCTTGAATCTTATTTTGGAATTGTTTACTCGTCTTTCACTTAGTGAATGAATTTATCCTTGAGGTACCTGAGTGCACGTGAAACTATCTCTTCGCCCATATCGTTGAGTGTCCTTCGTCACGTGATTTGCAGCCAACTGCGGCCCGCGCTTAGGACGCACCGTAATGGATTCTCTAGACTGCGCCATCGTGAAGAAATGGGTTCCTGGCTACCAATTTCCTAGCTCACACCCCTGGGCCGCTGCACACTAAATCATACGTCGCATTTTTGGACGCCCATCGCAGCCGGGTAGGATTAAGAATTTGTCCAAATGGACGACGGGCGACCAACGAAGGCGGAATCGGCGTAATCCCTGTGTCTGAGAACACCGCGGCCGCACCGCGTTCTGGTATAAATATTTTACAATAACACATTTTTCGCATCCCCATTCTCGCCAGCAATTGGGTGTAATTTATTGCCCAAAGGCCTCCCTGACAAGTGGGATTGGCCGGAACGTACCGGAGAGTACCAAATGGACCACCGAAATGGTGTCACACCAGCGGTGGCATCAGTCGCCCCTAGATGATTTACGGCGAATTATTTGAACTTTATAATCTCACCAATCCGCCAGCGTGATCATGAATGCTGTGGCAGCTGCACCGAGTGAGATGGGTTGATCGAGAGGATCGCTTCTCTCCTCGACCACCATTCTCGTAACGTATGCTCGTCGGCAAGGTTAGGTGGGCAACCCACATTGGTAGCCCAACGAAGCCCATTCATCCTTCCGTTGGACACTTGCAGCAAGTTTTATAGGGCCCTGGTCTGTGGTCCGTGGTCCGCAAGGACGAAGTGTTGTTCACTTGAATGGAAGATTACTCACAGCGAAGGGAAGCAAAAAAACACGGAACCCCTGGAGGAACAGGAAGCCACGGTGTTCGGCCACGGCAGTGCAGCACTCCGACGGCCATTGAATGGTGCTTCTTGCGTGAAAAGCATTCCGGCCTCCGGCAAATAACTTCATTCCGTACAGTTTCCTCCGTACGGTCCGCTGCGGGACGTTGGGGGCCCCGGTACAATCATTTCAAACCGTTCCGGTGGTCCAACATTTCGAATTGTTTGGTTTGAATTTTGCCGCTTCATTAAGTGGAGCCTCGGGATAAATCATGTGAAGCACTCCGGGGCAGTGTTTGCAAACAGTAGGAACAGAAGCATACAGAAACATGTTTTTATGGCCGAATCGCCGTACAATTACGATTGTTTCAAACTACGGCCCAACTCGACGATATCTATTTCAACACCTTTTTTAGCTGTCGCGAAGAATGCGCTCAAGTTTCGCACAGGTTCCCAATATCGTTTACCTTCTTCGGAAGCAAATCCGTGGTGTCACGTTCTGTCGTTGCCACTCCGGTCCAACAGAGGGAAGAGTTTGAAAAACCGTCACAAAGAATGAGATTTGGAAGTGGCAAATAAGTTGCAGCATGAAGCGAACGCCATAAGCAATTGTCTCGGAGAGTTTCTAGAAATAACATCCGATCCATCCTTCCATCCGGGTTCTCTGGAGCCACCGTGACGAAAGGAGCGCGTTGGACTTTAAACATGTTGACAGCAGCGAACGTGACGGGAACGGGAAACGAGATAAGTAGCATAAATTTTGAAACCTGTTGGATGCTATTATCCTTCCACGGAACCGCGTCGGATATGAAGGGTAGTTCAACTTCGGCACGGGCGGAACGAGGCGGAGGACAATGAAGAGAGCTTTGCCAAGTTGCTTCAAAACTTAAGTCATTATGGCATAGTTTCATAAGATCGTTCCTGACCGGCGAAGCCCCTTTTTCGGAGTGCTGCAAAATGCAGGACTACGTTTCTTGATCATTTTGTACCCTGTGTTGCAGCTACCTTCGGCATATTTCGTAATTACCAGTACGTCGATTACAGTATCCTCAGGTTCCGAAAGGAAAGGTTCCTCCGGCCACAGGCGTAAAGCTATCTACTTAGCGACATTATTAGCTGAAGAAGGCCAGTGCGACACTGTGGCACTGTGCGATGGTAAATATTTAAACTGGCAAGGCAATTTCCAACAGCTCGTTGAAGAAAACAACTTCCGGCTTCCCATCGGTGGACCATGTTTGCATTTCGTTAGCCAAGCAACCGACCCGGGACGGGTCAGAAGAATATGAGAGAACTTTTTCATCCACCGCGGCTTACGGAGATCATCCTGTGTATGTGCGTTGGGCACCTTCGTGGCCCAATTTTCACTGCATTTACGCCGGCTCGGCACGGAGCGTGGTCGCAACATCTAAGATCCCGCTCTGTTAAGTGCTGGTCCCGGGTGGGCTTCGGGGCATCGGGAAAGCGAAAATACGCTCCTCCAACGGCGACGAGCTCGATGATAATGAGATGGTAATTCCGTACCATAAAGTCAACTCAGAACCGTACGGTCCGGGGACGACGACTAATGAACTGTTTAAATAGTAACTTACGTTCGAATTTGGGGCAGTATCAGTGCGGCGGTGTGCTTGCAGGCCTCGACGCAGGATCGGCGCAGTTTTCGAATTTTCTCCCGCAGCTCGGGACAGTCTCGTGCCTGGCCGACGTGGATGAGCAGGTCCCGAAACAGTGCCACTTCGCTGTTTATTTCGAGGATAAGCTGCAATGGCAAAGAAGAAGGCCATCGAAATTCAATCTTATATGAAGACGTTCCTGACACATGTTTGTAATGAATACATTATTTGTTTTTACAGCTACATGTTAGGGAAAGAAGTAGTGATTTCCCCCGAGAAGACACGCTCTCAATAACTCAGCTTCGTCCGGCAGCCGGCAGCACAGCTCAGGCAGTTGAGAATTCGTTGCATTTATGCATGGCCCCACTGGCTCCGGTCAGAGACCTATTTTCGGTATGCACCGGCACAAGAAGGGCCTGCATCGGCCATAGGAAACGTCGTAAGATCATTTGAATATTAATGCCACACGGATGTGTTCTTAGTTTCCGAACAACCAAATCATTTCGGCACAACCCGGCCAAAACTCGACGACGCATTGCAGGGCCGTACCTCAGTCTTAGTGCAGTGCAATTCGTTCGGTTGCATCTGCACGTCGCATTTGGGGCTCCCTCCCAGTGGGTAGTGGGAAAACTTTATCCGAACTTTACTGGCACCGGATGCGAAAGGCAACATAATAATAACACTCTGCCATGTTCGGAGTCCTCGCGAGGATTCTCCGCTTCCCCAGAAATTCGGTATAGTTCGGTTCACTAGCACCGAAACAGAAATAGAGTTGAGTTGAGTAAATACGGAAGCGGTTTCATACTCTCGGCTACGGAATGCAAAGGAGCAAACTGTAGTTGCCAACCGAGCCAAGGAGCAAACTGCAGTTGAGGGTCCTCTTTTGGAAGCAGCCAAACTAACTTTCTACGGAATTGAAGATGCATGTACGGTGTTCATGATAATTGATAGCAGATTGTGTTGGCTGTGTTTCCTGGTATTTTGTGAGTTTCCAGTTGTAAGAGTGTATGGTTACATTCCATCACTATATTCCAACAGTATTAGCCTCAATTTAGACGATATGAAAACATTAACATGCCTGTTGCATCATTCGCTAGCAGGGGGCCGCCGAAAGCGAAAGTCAGTGACGTCATTGCTGGTGCAGCAGTTTGGTGCACCCAGCGGTCAGCATGTTGTAGTGATCGTCGCCACAGGCCTCGCACCCTCATTTCTTATCATAAATAATACACCAATTCGCCAACCCGTCGACTTCAGCGGCAGCGGCTGCAGGGAAGCGTACCGTTCCGTCCCCGACGGTAGGCTCATTAAAATTCTATCGATTCCCGATCCCGTCGCTTACACGCGTCACTGAACTTAATAACCGTCTGCAGCTCAGCTGGGCCTTTCGTCCTTTCGTGCCGTCGGCGGTGGTTTTCAGCGTGAATGTTCTGCCGTTATGCGTACTACAGCGCGTCCGTAGGGTCGGAAAACCGAGACCGTGTAGCGATGAAAATGTTCAATATTCATAGCACAGTGGGTAACAGGTTGGAAGCAGCTTAATTCCATCGAGTGCTGACGGTATAGCCAGGCCATCTCGCTGCATTCCGGCGGTAAAATTTCAAAATAGGGTTTTCCCTCTTTTTAATACCATAGTTTAGCATCCCGGAATTTTCTCGAATGCCAGGGTCGTGATTTCGTCCTTTCGGTTGGTGCTATCCACAGCAGGAATTTATTAGGCAAAGTAGAAAAATATTTCTAATTAATTTGAAAATGGTCTGCGAACAACCATTAAACGAACCGAAACAGGATATCACTTTGCGTGCCCCCCCGAAAAACGGAGACCATGTCGGATGGGCTTGTCGCCTTACGGAACGTATCCCGTTGATTTACGACACCTTCGGGAAGCGAAAAAGGATCTTTTCAGTTTTCGCAACGAACATTGTCAACCAATCGATATCGACAGACAACCGGAGGGAAACAGAACGCTTCGTAAATGAATGTTGTAAGGGTAACCTTTCGGGTCTAATCTGCAAATTTTCAGAGGGCCTATTTCACGCGCCCCGTAGCATAGTAAATTAAACACTTTACATAATAAATATCGCCAGCTTGATTTGCAGACACCCGGCCCGAAGGCGCCTGTTCTTTGGGAAAAGACCAATTTGTGGTCTAGACCTTTAATAAACCTAACTTCACAGCCACAGAGCGAGCGACCTTAAATGCCAAATGGCCCCCCCCATAGTCGTATCGCGCACGTCAAGCAATTCGATCGTGTTTTTTGCATTTCCGTCCTAGTCCGCCTTATCTTAAGCAGCGAGTAGGCAGGCATATTTTTAATTATCATAATTACTTCTACCACCACGCTGCCACCCGGGGGTGCTGAGCGTATTGAATTGTGTGACTTTCGTGGTGGTGTATTAAAACAGCTCTCTTTCTCTCGGTTCAGGCCACCGTACTGAACGTGACCGAAACATGCACACCGGTCCCAAAGGCTGCCGAACGGGTTTGAGGCTTAATTAAAATGCTTCCCGCTGGGCTCGGTTAGGTTGGTTGGGTCCACCTGTTGGTTGCCGAGCACTAGTTTAGGAAAAAACTTCGCAGCAAGGTAAGTTCATGCGTTTGCCCACCCGTGGAAAGTCTTATTCCGGAAAGGTGACTCCCGAACGGTGGCAACGAATGAAACCAGTGCGTGACGTGTCGACCACATTTCGGTGGTTCCAGTTCCACCAGAGGACATCTCCGTCGGTCGTCTGCTTAAAGTCTGCCTCATTCGACATTGTAGCTTCGCACGTTCAACAATGTTGCTTGCTGCAGCCGCTAGCCAACGGCCAACGGGAATGCGAAAGATAATAAAACCCACAACAGAAAGTGTGAAATCTCACCGCAACAAAAACTGTAAACCACAACACAACAGCCTTCGGGTGAATTGAGTTGCTGGTCGCAAAAAATGGTACAGCAGCAGGAGGGAAGACTAGTTCCAGTTGCCTGTACCGCCCATTCCGGGGGATTTATGTAGTAATGTTGTTTTCCTGTTTTACACGGGAGTGTTTGTTCCGCGTTAGCCGTGCCAATTAGCATCCGTTGCGAGGAGGGCTTAAAAAGTTCGTCTTCTCATCGCTTACGCGAACTACGGTTAGCACAGCATTTCAACAATGCTAATGTCTTTTGCAATTTTTTCTACGTTACCTCCAGTATGGTAATAAGAATTGACTCAAACATTTCAACCAACTAAGCTAGTGGCGGATCCTTTCATACAAAAATGCAATTCTTGTTCTGATAATCCTTGTTGACGCGGAGCGCAGTGTGTGCCCTCTGCATATTGTTTTCATAACACATCAAATGCAAATTCCTGGTGGTCATCCGTGAATTCCTCGTCGAAAGGAGTGCCTGAAAAACTGATAGCCGAAACCTTGTTGAACATCCTGCAGACTGCGCCGGAACAAAGGGGGATTTGTTCCATTCGCCGTGCTTCTACTGGATTGCTGCTCGTATAGGGTCGGCACAGGACCCCTGGTTTACATGATGGAGGAAAAGATTTTAATTAACGTGTGTATTGTTGCTCTTTGGTTCAGTCTAAGAAACGGAGCATTACGGAAGGACTCTATAATCTGCGGTTGCAGCTGGTTGCCAACAACGGAGTTTTGGCATCAGAAGCCAAGCAATGTTTTGAATATTATGATCGCTTTGGAGCTTTACTTTAAATCAGTTTGGGAAACATTAATGGCAAGGTCAGAGCCCAGCCCTTGAGCTCTATTAAGGGTTTGCTGATGCTGCATTAGAGTTAGATGCGTTTTGAAGAGCACTTTCCAATACTCACCGTGTGCAGGTTGGAGATTTGGCTAACTTCCACCGGGGTCATATGGTGCACGGCTAACATGGTCGGTGGTCGGTTGGCAGTCCACTAGCCGTCCACTTCCTACACACTCTTTACAAAATCACAGATGCTTCCGTTTCTTTCCGCCTCTAACCTTGCTGCGTTGTGCCAACAACCCACAGCCACTATCGTCGTTGAGAGAATGGTTCCGGGGCAACCATTGTCGAAACTGTACCCTTGGCCGGTCGTACCATACTTTCTAATGCTATCCGTTTCTCACAGAGTACGGCTTTTCACACGGCAACACGCTGCTGGATTGATGTGCATAATGATCAGGATAATGTTTGATGTGGAGAGTGATTTCAAATTGCCCTCATAAGTAACGATCTACATTGGGGTAAGATCACTACGGTCTGTGTAGCTTTCACGTGTTAATGCCACAAACGTATGGTTATAATAGAAGAAAAAATGATCGAATCACTACGCCATTCAAATAAAGCTTATGGAAATGCAGTGACGATGAAAGGCCCGAATCCTTTGCGATTCGCAACTAACGATGCTCCCGGATGCTGATCGGAAGCACATTTATCACATCCGCGGTGTCAGTGAATGTGCCGACCGCAATGATGCAGCCCAAATTCGCCCGTCGAACCGTGAAAGCGTTTCTGGTTTCTTCGTTTCCGTCTGATGTTTCTACTGTTCACTGTTCGCCGTGATAAATAATGCCTTGAGCGGGTCGCGGCAGGCATAAGCATTAAAAACGCAACACAAAACAAGAACCGAACCCGGTGTTGCTACAGGCCACTCAGGAAGCCCCTGTTGTTGACTGGCTGTGGCTCCCGGGGAAAGGTGGTAACAATGGTAATGGGATCGACAAACGGAGCGATATGTTAACTTGTGTGACTTCTCACCCGACAAGCAGCAAAACACACACCGGATCCATCGGTCGTATCCGCCCATCTCGGGATAGGTCCGGGACGTGGGCAATGGGGGAAAATGATGGCACACATTTTGCTGCAAAGTGAGCCAGGAGCTAGCGGCCATCATGCTGGGAGAGACGAGCTCAGTTTTGTCGGTCATCGGTGTTTGCAGCGCACGGGTTTCAGCCATTGACGGTGCTGCGGATGCTGCTACGAAACTTCCCGGAACAAGCGAATGTATAGCCCGAAGGACATTTAATGCGACGGTCGGGTCAGTCTGCAACACATTCTGCCAGAGGTCACGAAAGGTAGATCGGTCTGTTGGATGGACTGTTGTCTGGTGGTGTTAGGGAAAATCGTCAAACTCGGGATTGGCCTTTTTCTGGTTTGTCAAAAGTTTAATAACATGGGTTTATTAAAAGTGCAAGTTTAAATTAAATATTTTTAGTCACAAATAATATTTTTATAATAAGTGGAGGAACTCCAATTTTATTCATCGCACGGAATGTCATTGTCCACTGGTCCAAATAATCCTTCGCGAGCATGTCGTCAGTTCAGCTGACCGCCTCCAAGTTCCTGTGACAGTTTGATTGCCGGAACCGAGGTAGCCATTTCCCGACATACCTCTGCCCGTGAGCGTAGTGCCTTGTCCAGTTACGGCGACAATGGTGGGGAAATGGGCGACAAATTTGTGTAAATCAATTAGAAAGAGAGAGAAAGGAGCGAGAGAGGACAAAAGAGTCAATGTTGACGGCAACACGGTAGGCAGGAACACGTAGTCCGGCCATTTGCCGCCCTGCCACTCCCTGTGTCCTGTAGATGAATTAGGTTGTTGTTCGTGGAAGCCGGAAACTCAAAACGACGTTCAACCGGTGGAAACGGCACCGCTGGCAGAACATGGGCCATTTTTCGGTTCCGCTGTCATCGCCAAACACGGGGACGCTTGCACTCGATTCCACTCCTGTTTCCTGCCACTCGCTACGGCTCTCATTGCTTGCCGGTGCTCGCATGTTCCAATCGAGCTCCGGATGATCATTCCGTGTCTTGAATGCGACATCGTGCCCCGAGCTCCAGTAATGCACCCATTGCAGTCAACGGTCGTTGACGCAGCTCTGACAAATGCATCCTGTAGCGTGGATGATTCATATTGCGTTTTACGTATACTGAGCACTCTTCAAGACGTCTTCGCATGGCACGGCATGGATGGCCTTCGGGGCAAACGGTGCCGACGAGCAATAACTAACCCCGAGCGCTGGAGTAAAAGTGAACACGAACGGAAAACTAATAAGTCGACTTTTTGGACCGTTCGCAAGTCATGCCGTGTTTTTCTGGCCCACGAAACAGTATCCGAGAGTGAGTGAAAATTGAAAACTGGTTCCTGGCAGAGATCTTAGCATGTTTCATTACTTCCACTGCCGAAGCAAGCGAAACGTAACATTCCGTGTCTTTCGCGCTGAAAACCGGGAATGAAAAGTTTAGAAACTTCTTATGGAAGCAATTACCGTTCATCGCTTGTTTCTAACTTTTTCCGGCCCGCCCGCCATACCCACGGGGCAGAGCGTGCAACTTTACCCTTTTTTTTGGGAACTCCCGCAGGAGTGCCACGGGCATCTTAATGGGCTTAAAGCTGGCAGTAAAAAGCGAAATAAGAACGTGCCCTGCATCGGGGCGCGAAAATTTAAATTATGACAGCCGGTTAAAATATGGAGCGATGTATTATGAAATCATATTTTCACGAACATTAACTGCTGCTTGCTGTAGGAATTTGAAGAAGGTCTACAGAACTCTCGAAATACGGTTGTCCTATAATTTCTTGTACTGCTGAGGCTGTTCATTTAAAAAAATATATGAACAGAGTTATTTTCAGAAAAGTGCACTTCAAAGACCCAATTCTTGGGGGACGTAAAAACACAGGCCCCAAGCTGTGGGCTCCTTCAAACAGATTTCTTTGCAAACTCGGTAGCTTTAACCAACCTCGACCTCGTCTATTTTATGCCGCATTGCTATGGGTTAACTGCGTAACGGGTCCGTTACGGGCGCAAAAACACTTTCCGGGCATCTATTATGACAGAACTGGCTTTGAAAACTTCCGCCACCTTTCGAAGCACCAACATAGTTTTCCGGGAGCATTCGCGTTGCCTTGGTTGAGGTTGCGGTTGGTCCAGTGTCAAGTTCTGGTTCGCTCGGACCGGTCTAAAGCGGATCTGGCTTCGGCTGAACCGTGCTTTAGAACCGCACGTTCGGTTTGTTTAACAGAGCGAAAATAAATCATTTCGTCGTCAGTTTCACGCACAGCTTTCGGGCAGCTGCAGTTGCCCACGAGTCTTTGGACGATTGGAAACAGAATGTAGCTGGCAGCAGTAACGACCCGCTGACCAGTTGCATGCAGCCGAGCTGCAGCGTACAGGCTAACTGTCCAGCACAAAAAGTATGGCTTTTCTAGTAAAAAAAACCCGAGAGCCGGAGAGTGACAAAACAAAGCTTTCTTTAGTCCACCATCGTAGCCCAAGTAGTGAGTTGTGTTATTTTCAAATATTGCCCTAGAATGTCCTTAGAACGGAATGCTAAACCGGGGATAATTTATGATGCAATCGTACTTTCACTATTCTTACGCAGTAACCGGGACGTCGATTCTGATTTTTATCTTAAAGCAGCCATAGTTTGCCTTCAACACTCGAGTTGAACTACCCGGAACCTGGAAGTCTCTTTATGGCGAAGAAGCTAATTTGCAATTAAATTCCCATCGAATGTTATTTTGATGCGAGACAGAAAACGTTCCGGAGCTGGGACCGAAAGCCTCACCGGCCCAACGGCCAGGAAGCCGTGCTTGCATTATAAACCATTTATTCCCGAACAATATGATGTAATACGCAATGCCGGTCGCTTCCATGCCTTTACAAGCGACGGCAAGCCACGTGAAAGATGATGATGTTTATGTCGCCGCTTAGCTTGTCGCCACTTTCATGGTGGCTTTCGTCCCATTCGGGTTTACATTCCGGATTCCATGGTCAAACTCAGCTTCAACTCAGCGACAAAAGACCGGCTAGGCCGAGTAAATTAAAAATATGTGCGCCCTCGGATGCGAAACACACTTTGCAGCGAAATCCAATCAAAATATTTGCCGCTCTAATTGGCATTTGAAGAATGTTCCATACCCATGCGACGGCTGCCAAAGTCAGTGCCGTAGAGAATTGCAAGCAACAGAAGGAAAATTGGTCGCGTTGGAATCCTAAGAACCAATATTACCTTGAAAATACCTGAACTAACGATTTTTTTAAAGTAAAAAGTAAAAAGTAAAACGTAATTGGTGATGTTGAACCTAAACTGCGCCTGTGAAACTCAATGAAAGTCTAAACTAGTTTATATTTATCACACTAAATGGACTGCTTCAAGAAGGACACATTTTAGATCCGTACATCTGTTACCCTCTTATCACTTTCTGTTCCATTTGAATGTAGCAATTTGTGGCCCAATTTTACCCGGAAAATCGCACAAACAATGTATTGTCAGGGCCACAGGGCCTGCCGCGGTCTTTAAAGCGCATTACGCCAACCATAGAAAGGATTCTATTGAAACGATCGTTCCCCGTTCCGGCACTGCTCGCCGTTCTGTCGTCAAATTAATGTCGGCCATGATAGCGATATCACGCTCTGCTACTCACCACCGAAGGCGCCGGAAATGGACAGACACCGCGAAAGGAAAATATTATTTTATTCGCCAAGAGCACCAGGGGAACGGGAACGATGGGACGATAAGCAAATCAGTCACCGGCGCTGGGGCGTTCATCGAAAGGGGACGGCCAGCCAGAACGACTAATGAAAGCATAAAAAATGATGGACATAAGAATGGTGAATCTGGCAACAGCCGAACGCTGGGCGCGGATGGTCGTGAGGAGCGTGCGAAAGAAGCTTGATGGAGGCGCCTGGTAGCTGGTAGCCTTCAGCGCACCGAACCCCGCCACGGACAACAGAGTGGAAAACCGGGAGTAACACGCCGGCTAGCGGACAATGACAAATTGGAAGCAATGAGCGGTCTGGCTGCACTGACACCGCTGTTTGACGAGGTTTATGAGGTTATATTTCGCTCTTGTTACGCCGTTGATGGCATAAGCCGCCGCTAAGCATGGAGGAAATCTCTTGACGTGCGCCTCAAAGTTTTATGCCTTTCTGGAAAGTTGATCAACATAAAGTGTCGACGGACCCGCAATCAGCTGCTCACCAGACGGGACCGCTGTCATTGAACCTTGACATATTTGGGGCAATTCAAAATCAATCTACGGCCCGTGGTGGGCCGTCTAGCGGATCGGCCACTCATAAATTTGCTACCGGGCTACCACACTTTAAACAGTCCTTCCAGTAAACGACGGTACCTCCATTGATCGGCCACATTCGGCAACTCTTCCGACGGTCTGCACTCGAGATGCAAGTAAGTAAATAGTCTCAGATCGAACACGAGTAAATATTGGCACCGTAGCCCCATTCGAGTGCAACTTCCACCTCGAGCAACTTTTCCTTGGTGGCGTTAGTTGGGAAGAAGCCAAAGTTGACAGTTCGTGCGGTGCATGCAGTGAAATGTTACCGTGGCATGATTTCGCTAACTTTCTTCAATAATAAACTTTCGCTTCAACCTGTCCCGTGCGGCAATTCGACCAGCGAACACCAGGCGATTGTTTGTCGGCGATACCAGGAGAAAAGGGTAAGCCCCGGGCCAGAGTTTCGCCGCAAGTCGCATGGAACCTGTCGCGTGCAATTGTGCCAGCCGTTCATAGAATAAATCCTACGAAAAAAGACGTACGCCGTGCCGGTCGTCTTGGCCGGTGTCTGGCAATCGTCGACGACTCCACTCCCGGAGGCTCCCTCAGTTTGTGCTACATCTTCTCGAAGAGCTCTTCTACAAATTCGACAAAATCACTGCCGAAAACGGAAATAGACAGTGAAGAGGCGAGGCTTAAAGGTTAAGCGCAAATTGCAAACGAACGAGTTCTTTCATCGCACCCGCGTTGCTCGACGCTGGTTCAGAAATCGATTCCACGAACCGGCGAATTATCAGTAACTTTAAGGCGCACGGAAAGCGTTATTCGTTTTCCACGAATCTTGGCAAATCATTTCCAACCTAGTCACCTAGCCATCACCGCAACGGTTCACCGGATCGACACCTTTAACGTAGCCAATTTGCTAAACGTAGGGGCGTAGAAGATCCTGTCTTTTGAAAAACCCACTACCAAATGGCTGTGGATGTCGCCTGTGACCTTGCCATCGTGTGGCGTAGCCGCACCATGTTGGGTCCGCGTACAGGACACGTTAATGATCTTTTCAAGAACCTGCATCAACTTCTGCCTCCGTTGGCGCAGGGATGGACGCAAAGCCGTCCTCGACTTCGACCGCTACTATGGCCGGTGCCCACGGTTCATTACTCTACTTTCATCGTTGCGCAGTGTGTCACTGGTTCCGCCTACGGCATCACCGTAGACCCGAGGCGACCCACACAACCCTGGTGCAACCGTGCGCCGTTACGATTTCCATTGTTGCTGGTGGCGTTCCGTGGTGACTACCGCCGCCAGGAATGCAGTACGGAAAATTGAGAACCCGGGATCGGATAGTGGGTCGAGTTTAATTGTATGCGTCAAATCACCGTCACCGCCATTGTCTTGCGGCAGTGTAGTGGGTTGGCTTCAGCGAGGATGGGATGAGACGGACACGACACCGGTGCTACTCATCTTATGAACTGTCGGTTGTCGGTTGTGGAAAAAATAATTATCTGCCTGCCGAGTGAGGCGACATTTTCCGACAAAAGTTCCGACCCCGTTTTGCGGTTTTCTCGGTTCCACGGCGCACTGGTTCGTAGCTTTATTTTCCCATCGCTCAAACAATGGCCCGGTCAGGACTATCAAGCAGTCGATTCGAAGAGTTGCCTTCTTCTATTTCCGTCGTCTCGTACCTGAAGCTGTCAGATAAGAGGTGGTAATTATAGCTCAGCCGTTGGCGAGCAAAGATGGAGCGAGCGAAGGGCTCTTATGACAGTTTAATTTTTGTAAATCAAACTGGCTCCATATACGCGAAAAGAAGTCAACGCGTTTCAAGAAGGAACCATTAGTCATTGCACTGCATTGTATGGCCATTGTAAAAACTCTCGACGGACGGAAACATTAAAATCGATGAAAAATTTTGCAGCACCAAAGCTGCCGGGAAATGGACGGAAAGCAATAAAGAGAAACAATCCATCGCCGAAGCCCCGACAGCCAGCCGGCTTCCCCGGCCGGCGCGTCGGCACAGGCACTGGGATCTTTCAAACATCCTTCATAATCCTGCACCGGCTTTTGGGAACAACATTTGGCCCAAGCCGCAAGCGCCCTCGCAGCACCGATGGCTTATGGCGAAAGTCGTAAAGGATTCGTTTGCGAGCCGAGTTTACTTTCCCCGTGGCCGGGCCTTTTTAGTTGGCCCGTCATTTCTTCCCTTTTTTTCCAATGACGGCCGGAAACCGCTGGCTCTTTTTTCTTCGTCCTCCTACTCACTCCCGCGCATGAGAAACCGTGCGGGCGGGCGGTTCCGTCACGTGGCCGTATTCTTTTCAGGATTTTCAAACGCTAGCCCCCGGAGGCATAAACCGGAAAAAGGATTGCCGCCCGGTGGCTCAGCGATCGAAATGAAGTTAATTCGGAGACCCGATGCGCCACAGTACGGTCACCGGTGTTTACTTGGCTCGGTGACGCTTACTTCCGTTATAAAACATTATCCAGCGTGGATCTGCCAGGGGCATCGATCGCAAAGACGCCCACCGAATTTTATCCCTTTTTGCCCGACAGCGACAGCCTTTTTGGTGGGGAGCCTGTTTTGTGGGCTGAATCATTCAAAGTTTAGGGTCGGTTTGCAACAGTAGGGTCGGTGGAACAAGTGAATTGGTTGTGCGTTCAGCACGCTTTTGTTGCGTGATCAATCAGCCGCCCTCCGGGAAGAGTTCGCTCTGAGTGGCGAAGAATTCGAGGTTATTTCTCGATTATGATGGGACAATTGCGGAAAATGTGACTCAATCTAGGTCTAGCAGAGCTGCAGAATCAGGCACGCGTTTTACCTGCTAAAGGTTTAGAACTTAAAATAATTCTTAATTAAATTTACCAGAACCGACCAGCGTGTCGGTTCGGCTCTTAAAGAGCTGCAGTAAAGCGAACCTGATCTAACCTGGCTTCCCTACCGAAACGGACCGACAATCAATCACGCGCCGCTCGGAAGGGATTCGTGCCTGTGTGCCAATGACGGGATTTCCAAAGGACCGACAAACCGTTCCTCGGCAGTGCGACATTCCTTGTGCATTCCGGTCCAACCGAAGCGATGAGGAAATTCAATAAAAAACGTATCTCCTCGAGACCCACACCAACGACGGCAAGGCAGTGAGGGGCCGCATCGGCTGTCACGCCGTCAGCCCCGTCATCTACGAAGCCACAACCGGGGCCGAAAAACTGGAAAACTGGAAGACGAAATGGATTTGTACAATGCTCAATACCTTTTTCCGGCCAGTTAAGTCATGGTTTGTCGTGAACATGGGTAGAGGATTGCTGCCAAAGAATGGTTCAACTCGTTGTCTATCGGAGCAACAAAAAAATCCCTCTTCCCCAGTCGGGTTCGAAATTTGGGAAAAGTCAATCTCACTTTGAGTGACAACCAAGTTAAGCACATTAGGGTAAAAAAAGGAAAATACTTCGCCGAAAATACCAAAATGTTGGTCAAATGGATTTTTCGTTTCGGCCTCAAACGTAACAAGGCTCAGAACGGAACGGGACCACGGCGTGAGTGGTTGTTAACAAATTTGAAATAGAATTTGACCATTTCTGACCATTGGCGGACGGTTCAAGGTACTTCTTCAAAGCTCCGTTTCTCAGCTGCTGCTTCTGTTCGGCTTTTGCATCAACTAATTCTTTTCATCAAAAAGTATCGCTTTTTGCCTTGTTAGTATTCTCTAGCCAGTCCGTAACACTCACAATCAATGAAGCGTATTTCAACATTTCTTTTGTGACTAATGGCAAAGCTCAAGGTTTAAAAACCACTTTTGTACTTAACGAAATGTTTTTATTTGAGGAACGCGATGATCCGATATCGTTAGTGGAAATCACCGTGAAAGGCACAAAGAGTTTAAAAGCTCAACGCTGCCGGCAACGCAGCATCAAACAACCAACAGAGTGGCCGGGTAATTGGGTCTTGTACAAACAGTTCTAGAAAATTGCCTTTTATAAACTGCCTTTTCAGCTGTTTAATCCATTTTTTCGTTGCCACTGTCGCCGTAATCCCCATCCGTTATCGATTTGCTGCTGTGGAAACAACGCATGGAACCGATTTTAAGATTATACATGTTCCGTATGCTTTGTACTTTAAACAGTATCAGCACTCGAATCGATCCCAAGTGACCAGGATCGAATGGTTTATCAAACTTTTGGCAAAAACTTTAAGCGAGAGCTTATGAATCAACCAACCATTTTACGATTAATTGCACATCAAGCATAACCAATTGGGGCTTCCGATTTGCGCACGATGAATTATCCAATGGCCGGGTCCATTTGAGACGCAGTTCGTGTGCCAAAAGTAATTCGTCGCAAACGAGACTTCATGCTTCAAGTGACTCATCGTCGTGTCTTTCTCCGAATCCACACTTCGATATCTTTGATTACAATTAGTTATTTGATAGCGACGTAGGATTCGCCAGAAAGTTCGACAGGATCATACATGTTCGACGGGCACCCGAGTGAAATTTGATATGCTCTCAAGCTGGGGCCAACCGTCTTTGGACACTTCGTCAATGCAAGAACCGAAGCTCCGGATGTGACGTGACGTGGGCAAAGTTTAAATGAAGTTTCGCTTGGTTTAAGAGCGAAACTTTGGCAGCAGTTGGTGCAAAAAACTTATCTTCCCGCGATTCGCGGGTTGAACCTCCTTAACACTCAGCTAGAATGTGCCAACGGCTAATACGCTGGAACGAAGCCCGACAAAATAAAGTCGTAATCATTAAAAATATTCTCGCTAATGCGTTAATGAACGCCAAACTTTTGTCCTTCTGTAGGTATTAGGGAGTGACAGACCGAAAATAATTGTAAATCTTTTCGCAATTATGATGCCTTGATCAGGATTGTGCAGAACAGAAAAATGGATTGCAAGTCACTAGTTTAGTTGAAAGCTTGTACTTCCGAAAGTATTAATGATAAGCAGTGAGTAATTAGCTCGTAGTGGAAGTAGTCGATCGAAAAGTCCAACGCACGCGAACCATAGATTTGCTTCGGCCATACCAAATGGAAGGGAATACACATTTGAACCTTTGGTTGTAAAAAAAGAAAAAAATAACGTTGCAAATCACTGCCAGCCAACTCAATCATCCATCGACTTAATCGCGTGCGTCTCGCAGCCAACAGTCACCGTATGAAGCGATTTAAGGTGTAATCTTATTATACAAACTCTCGCCAATGGAAGGACACCATAGCAGCACTCCCGAAATTCGGTTGTTTCCACGTGGCAAACTTTCAATTTTGAAGCTGTCACACAATCCACACTTACACTTGGTGCCCCACTTTTGCAACTAAGACAAAAACACGTAAAACAAGAACAATTGCACGCGCGACGCTCACTTTGATTCGGAATCAATTTAAAAGCAGTGCCGCACTAATCCCCATCTGACATCGACTCAATCACAATTCACATTAACGAGCGTTTTCCTCCATCGGCAAGGGTACTGGTGTTCGCGCGGCCCTCAGCTCAGCATCGCTCGAGAAGTCGAAATTAACTGCCGACCCTAACTGAAGTCCATTCGAGTAGGCCGTGCGGCAACACGAAGCTTACACATTAACCGGAGCCACGAGCTAGGGCCCCCTTTGGTGGAGGCTGAGCGCAGAGTCGACGAGAACGAGCGAGCGAGAGAGCGAGAGCGAGTCGGATCGAAAAAGGACGAACACTTGAGGAATGACACGAAGCCTTTCAAATCATCAGCTGGAAGCCGCGTAGTGATCATCAGGAACGCACGTTCCTGGCCACAATCGTGGAACTCAAGAGACGGAGAGCGAAAGGAAAAGAGAGAGAAAGAGAGAGAAAGAGAGAGAGAGAGCTAGCGAGAGCGGCAGATCGAGAGACAACTGTCACGTTGTTTTGAAAGTGTTTGAAGAAAATCGACGAAAAAAGTGGCGCCATTTTTGGAGCTTCCAGGGTTGATTCGGTTCATCGACTTTGAGTGGCTCGCCCGTTTCCCCTTCTGTGGCGAGTGCTTTTGAGTTACTGTTGGGGAGCTTTTCTGACCCAAAGCTCTCCAGCAGACGGCGTACGCTTTGCTGGATTGTATCCCTTCATTGTGATGCCATTTGGAGTTCATTCACATCGCACAGTTTCCCCTAATCTGTGTGGCTATAACGCCAAACGAAATCCCCACACCATTGTCCGCCTGTATGCTGCGTTTTCGATTGCCATCGAACGTACCATAAACCGAACGGATATTAGTCTGTCTCGCCCCGAAGAGATGGCTGAATGGCAGACGCTGTGATAATGGTTATTTCACTGCATGGTTAAGCGGTGAACACACGTACCCCAATTACCCCCCTTAGGAGGAAAAATGGAAAAACACAGAATTTTAAAAGGGTGACAATATTAACCAATTGGGTCAGCGCCAGCGCACTGACGTTTCAGTTTATAAACTAAGGATGATTTTCACATCACGTTTTTATATTCAATGTTCAAATAAACCTGATAAATTTGAAGGCCTTTGGTCCTAATAACACATCATTCAAGCTAACATAAACACCAAATGGTATGGCTTATAACTTCCGGTTTATAGGGTAAAAGCGATCCGTAAAACATTCAACGACCCGAAGAATGTAAATCAGTTTTTATACGAAACATCTTTATTTGCAGTCTGTACCCCATCAGATTGAAATTTAAACCCAAACCCTTCATCCGGCCCAAAGTAGGGCAGGTTGAAAGTCAGCTGCAATTCGAGGATCAACTTTATTCAACGTTACTTTTCCCCGGACACTGAAACCCTTTTTGCCAACAAAAAAAATACTCTCCGCCATCTCGCATCATCATTCCCATGCCCCCAACAGAACTGAGAGACCGCGTCCTTTTTTGGGGTGTTCCCAAAAACAAAAAAAAAACATGGGTCGTCAGGAAAAAGGGGTTCACGCATACCGTAAAGATTTCATTACCGACACCAACGCCCGGCACCAGTTATCATATTTACTGGGTGAAAATCTATAATTTGTACTTTCATTTCGCCTTCCTGTCTGGTAACTGATTATGATGCTATGGGCCTGGTTTTTAATGAACCTGATTATGACGTAATTGTGATCCTTGCCTGCGATGCTGCATAATTTCCTGTTTTTTGCCATCGAACATGGGTAAACAATTTTCGGTCCCAATTCGTAAACAATCAACAATTGTAAACAATTTCGGAGGCCATTCTGCAGGACACGGATGAAAATATGAACTGTGGAAGTAAGTTAAAGGTCATCTTCTATTCGGTAAAGTTTGTTAGAAAGCGTATGCTTCAAGATTCGCGACATCGATTTGTCATTACCTTTACTTTTACCTTCCATTAGGCACCCGGCCCTCGGAGGTATTGTGTCGAAACGGAAACGATGTAAAGTATCCGTGCCCCGGTTTGATCCATTTCGGCGTTTCCGTGTCATAATTCTTCCCTGCAAGAACGCAATCCGGGAACGCTCGGACGATCCAGCCAGCCCGGTCGTTTCGGTTACGAGCCACTATTTATCATTTCCTCAGGTTTGTCGGTGGCACCGTTCTAGCTCGGCGACTCGAATTATGTTTCCGCTTCCGGGGAACTGGTTATCTTTTTTCTTCACTTGCCCACTTGCCCGCCCGTTGCCGAAGGTTTCATCGAACCCTTAGTTTCGCTGCGGGGGGATCTGTCTTTCTTATTGCTTCAATCTGTCCTCATCCCCGTGCGCCTTTCGGGCTCATTTTTCTTGTCCCGCCCGGCACCGAGCCAGCGGGAAGCTTAAGCCAGTCTTTGTGGCGCTGATCCCTGTGCCGCTGGCCATCTACTCGAGCAGGACAGGTGATCCCGGGAGCGTATAAAGAACGGCTTCCGTCCGGTGCAACGTTTACAGACATCACTCATTTCACGCCATCCGCTGTCGGTGCATTTTCACGAAGACTGCAATGAAATATGGTGCCATGCCACTGAAAACATGGTCTTCCCGAAACGGAAGCCGAGTATAAAGGATTGGGATCGTAAAATAATTGATTGAGTCATACGTTTTATTACCAGCGGTGAAACAACCCAATAGAGTTGACTAAACAGACCCTTTATCGTTTCATTAAAATTGATAGCAGGTGATGTGTAATAAATTGTTGACTCTCATCGAAACCTAGGACACGCTACGATCGTACTGCGAATGGAGTAGAATGTCCTATTGTTGGAACACCAGCAGTGGTCAAGCGGTGCATTGTCAATACCCGGAAGGCAATTCGAAAGCATAAGTCGCAATGCAACGGGAATTCTTCGGCATAGTTACGACTCGCTACGAATGCTGCCCGACGTCAAGAACGGATTGTAACGAAACCGGCAGAAGTTCGATCAAAGTTTTAACCAACGCTGTATGGGCACGGGCGATTCGCTTGCAGGTTCATTTTCTTGTGCAGCTCCCTTACCAACGTGCCAGGCGGACTGAAGGGAAAATATTTTTCTCTTCCAGTGCGAACCTTTGTCGGGAAACTTTATTACATCCGCTGGCGGCGGATGTTGCGGTTTGTGTTTCCATTCTTGACTGCTGGACCGGCCGCTTGGCCGAAGTCAGCGTACGGCCGTACGAAGCCAGCGGAACGGTTTGGTCCAAAAGTTGTAAGCGCTTCCGAGAAAACTCGGTACCGGAACTATTTTACCGAAATGCCCGAAAGTTTTCTGCACCACCGACCGAACAGCGGAACAGTAAAATGTCACCAAACAAACTGTTGGTCGAATCGAAAACCGAAGCGGCAAACAATCGCCACTGCCTATAGTGGACAGAGCACTGCAGCATGTAACCGATTTGCCGTTGAACCATGGACTCTTTTAGGGGCGGAAGTGAGGACGTTCGAGGACACGAGCAAACACGCTGACCTACATCTGATTGTGTACTGGACAGTGACCGATAGTAATCTGCTGTGAACTGCAAACATTCGGCCCCTCTCGGCACCGTCTGACTTACGATGTGTCGATTTTTCAGTCGTACCGGAATGCAGTTTTTAGATTTCTTTTTCAGTTTATAGAGACAACATAAAGTCACCGAGCAGGTCACACTGTTGCCAAACATGGGAACTGAAACTCGTTCGAAAGTTGGTCACTTGGCGAGCACTTCTCGGAGATGAACTTTCAAACGCATTTCAAAAGTTTCGATCTCATATCGTCAGTAAAACGACCGTTTTTGACAATCCCATTTGCAACTGAACACGATGAACCAGAGTGCGTCGGCCGAATAAAGGACCGCGAAAGACATGCTTCTCTGGCAAACATAAAATAGGAAAAGTGTTACTTTGACAAAATTGAAGCAAGTTTGATACAATAGGAAACAATATCCTTCCAGCGTCAGAGCCAAAAAGGACTGGGATCACTCAAGCAGCGTAACAAGTCGTTCGCTTTCTGCTGAATTTCGTTAAACCATCTTTGAGTGACATTTTGATGGAGATGATTATCGGCGATTGCCTTCGGGTAAGCCACCGCCAAATCGGAAGAAAATGAGATTAAAGCTACACAATAAACACAAGAGCGTGTGCTTAAGTACGGACGTACTGGCGGACTGGCAGCTCTCCAAAGATGCTCAACAAGATACTGAATATCCGGCATTACTTGGGCGAACCCATTTTTTTATTCTTCCCACCCGCGTTCACCATCGTTTCATTCACTGGTTCGGTGTAACATTTTCTCCCACACTTCGCCGTCCGCCGTCGAAGCCTGTTTATTTGATGATACATCATGTTGGGCTGGTACCGTGCCCCGTGCCCTCCTCGGCGGCGTGCCATTCAAGTGGACGGGAGGTGACAAAATCGACCGCGTCATGCCGGCCTGTGCCAACGCCGGCTACTGAAAGATGACCGTTCGTTTGTAATCACAGACGCGCCAGAGGAACCATATTTTATCGACAACCGTCGTCGTCGTCGTTATCGTTGTCGGGCCACTTATCTTCGCTGCCACCAGAGCACTGACGCAGCTCCTGAAGAGAGCTAAATTTGTCGCACGTTCATTATGTGTTACGCGTGGCGTGATCCTCTTCGGCGTGGCCAGAGACGTGTCAATAAAGTTGGGTAATGTTTGATGTGGCATTTGGACAGTTTAGTTGCCTCAGCAATTGTTGCTCCAAGACACTACCATGGGTTCTACTTTGTAGTACAAAGATACGCACAGCTGGCTGTAAAATGCGGTATCGGTAGGTTCACTTTGAAGCCGCTTGGTTTATGGCGCTACCCGTCAGCGAACAGCACTAAAGCATACAATCGTGAGACCAAGGCACGGTCAAATCAAACAAAGAGCCACCCCAGCCAAAAGGATCCAATCTTCGAGTAGATAGCGACGATGGGATTCCTCATTCAGTTTATTTTATCATCGAACTTGACCCGATGCCCCAGCCTGCGGGAGGAGGCTCGTCTACGATACGTCGAACAGTCCTAGTTGTAGTCCCATGTAAGACCCAGCACCTAATGGAAGTGCTGTGTGGTTGGCCAACCAACTGTATGTCCCCAAAAGAGCTCTCCTGCTTGGCCGAACACGAATCAGAGTCCAACCAAAGACAACACCCAAGCCAGAGAAGAGATAGAGAGAGCCGGAAAGTTGGTGTCGTTCCTAAACACTTGAATGGTCCGGCGGCATTCAAGGAAACTTTCGCTTCGGTGAAGAGCCAAATTTTACTGTCCAATAGACTTACGGTGAAGTGTCCGGGTTCATCGGGGGCCGTCAGTAAACGGAACGATCTAAAATCTCAACAAGCAGGATGTACAATTTCGGAGCTGCCCATAACTTGGACGTTCGTTGGTGATCGATAAGTTTAACAGTGTTGCGAAGTCTGGCGAAGTCGGTGGATAGGCACTTTAGGCTCGTTGCCGTGATTCGAAGGTTCTCAGCAGGGTAATAGCAGCCCTCAACAGTTAAGTGGCCGCTGCCATTTTGAGAGATCATTAGAAATATTTCTTTACGGTTTGAGTAGACCATCTCTCGCAGAGTAATCTACAAATGGCGCCATTTTGGGTTGAATAAAACCTGTTTGTGCTCGATTCGTTAAGACCGCCATCAACGTCACAGTTGGCATATTGGCACTAAGGCACAGGGCATGTGCCGAACAAAAAGCATTGACCAAACCAAGCCTCGTGGGTCCCTACAGTTACAATTTCTTACAGCTTAAGGGAACAAGAAGTTTGTTAAGGGAAAAATTGTGGGCGATGCCCATATTTTGCTGTCATAAGAAAAAGTTCGACAAACCATTCACAGACCACCGTTCGCTTTTTTCACTTCTTCGGCGTTAACTCGATGAACTTTTGGACAGAAAAGAAAAGTCGAGCCAAAGACCGCAAAAGAAACCATCTGCGTCCAGCGTTTCTCTGGGAGCGGGATGAACAAAAAATCTTTGCCAAGCAGCCAAACGCTTTTTTCTTGTGAGTGTCGTCCAGTTTTGTGTCTGCCACCAAGATAAAGATTGTTTTCCCGTTCTGTTTCCGGCGAATGGCTAAGTATTTCGTTAATCGCAATCGCAGCATAAGCCGTAACGCGCAACGACTCGGTGGCACTTTCGTTTTCTGTGCCTGTGAATGGTGACACATTTTGATCACAGCATCGGTCTTATACTTGGCGATGAACGTTTTCAATTTACCATCTCCGATTACTATTTATCAAGAGGCTTCGTAACTGTGGGATGTTATGCATTCAATTATTAAGTGGCAAGTCAACACCAAACAAACCACTACCGAGAGGGTTAAAAAACCCCGTACAGCTGAAAACGGCACCACTTCCAAATCACAACGAGCCCAGGAAGCGAAAGTTTTTCTAATTAAATGAATCTTGAATAAATTATTCGCCATCATTTATGCATTTGGCAAATTGCTTCTCTCGCCCCCGGGGGCACTGATTTTCCGCTGCTTTCCGGTTTCCCCTTTCACGCCCATTTGCATCCCGCGCAG
This sequence comes from Anopheles bellator, assembly GCF_943735745.2. Taxonomy (NCBI): domain Eukaryota; kingdom Metazoa; phylum Arthropoda; class Insecta; order Diptera; family Culicidae; genus Anopheles; species Anopheles bellator. Next base: position 77,254,855 of record NC_071286.1, on the reverse strand, counting down.
ACTGGAGTGGATGGAGCAAAATATTAATTCCTTCCGTGCCCGGTCCCTGGCCGTAACACTAATTCGGTGCGGCAAAAAGCACCGGCTCCTCCTTTGCCCGATTTCAACAACCACAAATTTGCACCACGAGAACGAAGATCCTTCGGCAGCCACCACAAGCCATCCCGGGGAGGGTGGCTCCGAGACTGTGAAGATAAATGAAATTACATTAATCTTGCTCAAGGCTCGCGCACACCAAACGGCAAATGAGAAAACCCTTCGTATGCCAATTGAATCATCTCCTTCCGCCGTTCGATCCGGATGCGCGGCCAAGAGCTATGGAGTGCAATATTTCAATCATTGCACTCCCCGACGGAACACTGTCGTAGTCTTCGCCTTTGTTTTTCTTCTCTTTGCTGACCGCTGCTTACGGTTGTTATTTCAGTTCACCTCTGGCGTATGGGATTCCACCCCTTTGGCAGCAAAATCGATATCTATTTTTCTTCATTCTCCCTGAGCCCTTCAGTGTGGTGCCCGGCTGTTCAGAAGTTGGGCATAGTTATATGTAATCAATACGATCAATGTTTCACTCCCGTTCTACCGGTACTGGTGGCTGCTTTCGATGGTATTAAAGAATAATCTTGAAGGGAAGAATCCTGTTCGGGAGAGCAGATGGCCGCATGGAGGGCAGCGGTGTGCTATTTCAACTCAAACCCAGCCCCATCAATTGTCCGAAACGGTATCGATAATCCCGGGCGTACCGAGTCATTGGCTAGAATGATTAGTTAATATGTACCAATTTTACACTTGATGGGGTCCCTTTCAACGATGACGAGCGATTTAGTGACGTTAGCCATTCATTTTTTTCCTTTTCAGCGCAGATAGTGCTGCATTGGGAAATTGTTCAGTCAATTTGTCGCTCGATTTTTCGAAATTTAAACATAATTTAAGCTAAGCCACAAACATCGATCACCCAAGCGCACTGATTGAATAATTTTGAAACCGTTTTGATTCAATTAACTATTGTTAAAAGCATCAATTTGCTCAATCGTTTAGCCAGGTGACGGGCGCTGATCCACCTTAATTCCGGATCATTCGTAAATCTGTTGGCAAACTGGCAATCTCGGCGTAAAGGGGCGTTGGGTGGGCGCTTTCTGGTCGCTTTAAGGACACATCGTCTTCCATCGCGCCGGTGCGTGCGCTTGAGTTATAAACTCATTAATCATTCGATTAATCAGCGATGTGCCACGTGCTGACAGCATTAGTATCGTCGTCATTCTTATCGACACTTTTATCAACATCGTTACCATCGGCCCGTCGGCCGTTTGCCGTTTTATTTCAATAAACGCGTTAGGCGCGTCAGTTGTTTAAGACATTGGAATCCGAAGCTATGGGACGCTTAAAAAAGGGACCCCACAAAAGGCAGGGTTTGAAAGCGATGCGCACCTCCGTCAAAGAATTGGTGATTAAATCGTCATACTATCAGAACAAGCTTGGAACATCTTCGTCCCAGTGGCTGCGTGCGCCTCGAAAATCTGTCGGCAACGACCGTCATCCATCAATCAGAAATCTTTCTGCTATTTCTGGCTGCAACCCGAAACTGCCCGCTTTATCATAATATGTAAACTTTTTGCTGCTCCAGTCAATTCAATTTGCTGTTTCCTATTTTCGCGACGCGTCATTTTTCTTTTGGTTCATACATTTTTCAAATCGCTCCAGCGCCGGTAGGGCTCCGTGGTTCAGAGAATATTTCTGGAATCATTTTGCCGTTTCGTACCAATTTGCATGCCAAATCCTGCAACTTACCTTGAACGGGTCCCGATCGTGCTGAGTTTGGTTGATGTACATCGACGTACGCCGGCCGACGATCGATCGACAGCCGATGGAGCTACTCCTGCGCCCGAAACGGTCCGCCGTAACCTGCAGCATTTTGTGTGGAAAATTTGACTCCTTTTTTGCTTGAACGATTTGTAATTTTAACACTTCTCGATGTTTAACAATTTTTCACCATTCGGCTACACATCGGAAATTTTCACAACTATTACGGTTTTGGTACGCTTCACGCCATTATATCACTGGCCATCGCAGCTAATTTCCCACACCGGCGTTGGTAGGATTTGCTTTCAATTACGTATTGCTTTCTTCTTCACTTTCGAGCGATGCTCGCGGATGATCTGTAAAGAAACGAGCGTACCATTTTTCATCAAACTTTTTAATCTGCATATTTCCAAAGTAATCGCCCTTCCCCCGAGCTATTATGTGGGTCCCGAGCATCAAAACGATGTTTGCGCTGTGGCGGCATTGATAAAATGAAAAGCGAAGTGAAACCGCAAGGAACTCTCGATGGACTTTTCAATGTACTCGGAAAGAAAAACAATCGTGCCAGGTTCGCGAGCCGAGAACAGAGACAGACTTCCGCCCTGTGTTGGCAATATGTATTATAACTTTTCGCACGTTCAATATTTTCATTTCATTGACGTCGCGGAAGGAATTGCGGAACAAAAAAGTGTACAGTGTCAACGACGCTCCGGAGGTGACACAGATCCATTCATCCGGAAATCCGAAAGGTTAGCGGAAAACCAAAACCGACCTCCGCCCGGTCGGCGGCGCGAAAAAGTAATGACAATCTCGGAAGCGAACGAACAAGGAAAAATTCAACAGAAAACCACGTTTTACGTCGAAAAGAGAAAAATGGCCCCGAACGTGGCGCAAAACATGGTTGTCGGGCCATTCCGGGCCCAGATATCAAGATTGATGGCATTTCTTGTCATAGGTGAAACGACCGAAAGGATCCAGCAAGACGATGGGACGATGAGCACAGTAACAAGATTTGGTGTCTTCGGTGCCGGCGGCAAATCTGAATTGATGGGGTGTAGCCTCGATTTCACAGAACTACAGCAGGAGGGGAATGTTGAAGACACTGACGCTTTCATTACTGCTAACACCTCTCGCCCGGAAGCACTGTAGGTCTTTGTGTAAATCTCCATTTGTCGTATCTGGTGAATCAAGTGTTCATTTGTTTTCTCAAAATATTATCAATGATGGCCGGGTAAAGTCGTCTCAAGTCATTTCCATTGTATGACAGTTTAATTTTCTTTCACCGGTACACCAAAGCTTGTCTCAATCGCAAAAAAAAACTGTAAGTCCACAAGATTCAAACTTAATTTTTCTGCTGCAACACTTCCCTAATATTCTGCTCCCGGTGCACTGTTTACACTGTAAGATAGATGGCTCGTTGGCCAAGAAGTACACTTTCTCGTGCATTACGCTTTCCAGCACTCCTTCCGTGCGCCCCTTCGCTTATCGACGGCGCAATTGAAACCCATTACACGTTTTATGCTCACACGCGCGCCAGCACACGGCGGGGCTTCAGTGCTTTCGCAAAACCCAATAAGAAATCGCTTTGCGTCTATTTTACCGTGGCCAAGCCAAAGACACTTGCACACCGAGCTGAAGCGCGAGACGTCCGCACGTCCTCGGAGCACTTTACACGGACGCACCGTGAAGAATGTGCCACTTTTCCGTTTCGAACCAGAACCGCCAGCAATGATTCGTCAAAGTTAACCGTGCGACCGTGAAGACGATGGAAAGCACACCACGTCAGTGGCCAAGAAAATCTTCTTGGATCAGTGCAGCGCATGGCGTGAAATATTTTATGCACCACCACCGTAAGCTCCGTGTTGTCACTCGGGTTCGAGGACAAAAGATCCACCTAAAGGAACGGGGAAAGAGCTGGAGAGGTGGAGACGGCTACACCGCAGAGGACGCCACCGTCACGATGTTTGCATAGCGAATGAAGTGTTAAATTATAAACCCATTACGAGCTAAGCACACATCGCCGCTAGCGAGCGATTTCGTGTTTCCGCTCGATCATAGGAGCCGCGGAACCGGTACTGCGTTTTTTTGGTGTTATTGTTCACTGAGCTGAGCGCCGAAACGGTTCACCGACTCGAACGTGCGGAATGAGTTTTGGGAGTGAAAAGTGTAAACGGATTTTTGCCGGATGGATTAACCGACGGAATGGGCGACGACGAAAAACGAAGTAATGGGACAAAAAAACATGCACCAAACAATGGCGAAAATATGTTCTTCCGCTTGCCGCACAGCGATGGCAATCGATGGGATGCTTTCGCGGCACTTCTCGATGGAGGCGCCTGGTGCTTCGTTCGAACCGGTTGGGTGAGTTTTTCTCCCTCCCTCCCAACCGGGTGGTGAGGCACCAGATTATTATTATTATTATTTCCCACCAGATCTCGGCCATCACACAGTCGGTGCGGTGCGCATAAAATTATCTTCCACCGTCCGTCCGTCCGTCCGTCCGCTGGCCATTCTTCAGGGGGGTTTCGTCTCAACTCGTTACGGCCTTTGTTATGTCTTTGTGTTCCCGGCTGCCATGCTGAATCGGCACTGTCGGCAGGATTGGCATAAAACTCCAAACAGAGCGGGGGACCGGCCACCGGAACAATGCTGCCGGTGCTGAGTCAATGATTTCACTCATGTTGTGGTGGTGATATTATGAAAGAATGCTGTGGCGCGCCCGTTCGTCCAACCGTCACTCCCGAACTGGCGGCAACTTTGAGCGGCGATGCGATCCATTAGGATTAAGGTGTGGAACCGTTGCGTTGTGGTGGTGGAGCTATTCAAATTTTAACTTTGCCATCGACTTTCGTGGTGACACACCCAGCCAGATGTTAAAATCCAATTCATCATTCCCCTGCTCGGGTGGCCGTTGTCAAGACTTTCGGAAATCGGCAGAAAATCGAGCCAAAAACCGTCGCTTCTCATTTACATTCAAATGGATTTGGCCTTTTCGGGCCGGGGTTGTGTATATTTGTCTAGTTTCTTCACTTCGCCCAAATCCTTCGCCGCAGCGCCGTGGTCGTCGGGGCTATTTTTCTTCCAAACCAAACCACATAACTCAGCACGCCCGGGTGAAAAATCACACTCCACACACAATTCCCAACTACGGACCGACTGGCCGACCGTTTTGAGATTACATTTTTCGTCCATCCAAACAAATTTCTATCCCTTCGGCTGATTGATGGCACGGTGATATCGAGGCTCCCTGCAGGGGATCAGATGACGCAGCGTGGCGTGTCTGCCACGTTGGTGCGATTGGTTTTCAGTAGCCCACTGGCCAATTGGAACTCTTTTCATCTGCATCCTGCCGTAATTTATAATTAAATTTTCCTCAGGATTGCTGTCGCTTATCGGTATAGCATACGTATTTTTCCAGTTTTAAGTATGTCTCCGTAATTAGTATTCAATTATCACCAGCATCGTTGCTGTATGGTGATCGACCTTCAAATTAATATCGGTTTATTATTGCAAGTAAAGGCCACTAAAACATTCATGAACCATGTTCGCAAATAGGTCGCTGTGGCATAACGCCGCTTCCGGTCATTTTATATTAATTGGGCTCTAATGAACCGTGCAGTTGTTTGCATTAATTAAATCAACAATCATGCTTTATGCTCCAACTCCAGTTGTCCTTCATGGCATATTACCTATCGCAAAAATCAATACAGCACGTTTGTGGCTGTCCACAATACGAAAACATGCCCCATAATGGCTGCCCGTTCGAATGGGGTTCGAATGAAATCGATGCAAAAAAGCGACGCCCTGAAAATGTATCAATCTGCTGTGCGATTGACATGTTTCATTGCACGTCTCTCGTTGTGATTTAAACTGCGTGCTCCTGAAAACCGCGGGTGCTGAAAACCACAAATTCTGTGTAACAATGGGCAAGCCGTGCCGATTTTGCGTCGCTCGATTTGGTGTCAATTCCAAACCCACCTTCGGTTTGGTGCTCAGTGATGGGGACGAATGGGAAACGAGTTTTTCGCAAGCCTGTCCAGTTTCCGAAAGGTTCCATTGGTTTTCCCATAATGGCAGTTTGCAGTCCCATCCGTCAACGGTACGAGACGTAATCTTTTCGTTTCTAAACCGGGTTGGGTCCTTTTTTTCTGTTTGGGCCCTTTTTTTTAACAGCCCTACCAATAGCCGGTTATCAACGGCCACACACTGGACCGACGAGATTCCGTCGAGTAAGAGATTAATCTGATGCAATTTATATCGACGATGGATTGCGGCGGTTTTTCTTAACGGTTCGTCCGTTGCAGCTTCCAGCACTGCCCCGGGTAGAAAGGAAAAACGTGGCCGAAAGCTTTGCTACTTTTTGCGTTCATCGCCGTCAACGCATCATCGCACTGAATGCAAATTGAATGATGAAATTTGATTTCCGTTGGCGATTTCCATCGCAGCATCGCGTTCACACATTGTCAAAGTTTTCCTTTTTTTGTATAAAGTATGTTTGTAAGCTGAGCTGAAATGTGTACTTAAAACAGGAACTACAATTTTTTAATTATTTATGATGAATATATTTGTTTCGCTAACGTGACGCAAACCGAAGACGACATTTTACAAGCCCGCAATTATTTAACAACCTTTTGTCCTGTTTTCAACGAAACATTATTGAGATCGTTAATCAAATGCGAATAAGGCACGATTAACATCCTCTTAGTCACACGCTGTCCTCAGACATTCACGATCGTCGGAGTGAAATGCGTAAGTAATTAATCTTCCCGTTTTTCTAACCAACCACACGCGTGCGGTAAACTTTCTTGCCCTTTAATGATACCCAATGTAAACTCAGCCCGTGGAAGGCCACGGTGCCATTGTGAACACACAAACCGAAACCACCAAATTATCTTCCCTCCGTTCCGATGCCACGTTTGCCACGAGGCACGGATCCTAAACGACGCCAGGGTGGGCCGTTTAGTCCGTTTAAATGTCGCCATCCACGGAAGGAACGTGTCAGACAGCTGCCCTTGGAAGGGACTAGTACGCACACAACGGAAACGGCACGGAAAATTATTGGTCTTCGCGGTTCGCACACAACCCATCTTGTGTGCGGCATCGGAATAATGTCAACAGCGATACGGCGACACTTTGAGCAGTCAATCAGCTCGATTCCCGCCAAATGGGCGAGTTCGTTCGCGTAACGATCTCGCTGTAGGATGGCAAAGCATTTTCGTCCCTGCCTTCAGTCAACCAAATTGGCATTCTTTATTACAAGGATCAGTTTGAAGAGTGGCGAATGACTTTCATTTGGGTTCTAGCGGGGCATTATAGGATCTCGGGGATAAAATAAATCAAGTGTAAAAGTGTGCACCGACCATCGTCAGCTCCACAGAGAGAGAGAGAGAGTAAGTAGGTTAAAAAACCGTTCGTAATTCAGTTGGAGCGTAGTGTAAGAAATGTACTCTAGACAACCGAATGGACCATGACCCCTAACACTTTCGGACCATATCTTTCGATTAGTATCGGTAGCATACATATATCCATCCTTAAGGCTCTGCCAGCAATCTTGCGAAACAAAGGAAAAACAACCTAATCCTCGACCTCACGAGTGTAGCACGATAACAAATCGGCTTGGACATCAGCTGAAGCAGAGCATCAAGCAAAACAAAAAAATACCTCCTTCATTCGCCTTTCGAGTCGTTGCCTTTCAACGCCAGCGAAAAAAAAACGCATCCAAAGACGTTCCTCCCGAAATAAGAAAAGAGAAGCGCCCCGTAGGATACTCCGAAAAAGCTCCGAAGCAAGAGCAACGATACGTGAACAGCAACAACAACCACGAGCGAGCAAATACACCATTCGCAAACTGCGTGAGCTTTCTTTTGCACCGTGACGCCCGGAGTACCGGGCGGGTAAGCGGGTTCATCGTGTCCTGAAGGAGGATGGTGTCGGAAAACTCCCCGACAAACACGACGATAAATACGGCCACCCTTCACACACTGTGGCATCCCATAAATTGTTGTTTGCGGCCGATTTTGAGCAACGGAAATCGGAACCACTTGCGATGCCGTGCGGTTGATAAGGCAAACGTACGGCTGTTTTTATGTTGCGTTGGCCCTCCTCTATGTTGGCGCCTAGACTCGCACGTAAAGGCGGGCCTATGAATCGGTTTTACTAGCCGATTCGATGCGGTAGGAATTATGTTGGCTGAGCATACGCAGTGCGCGAGTACGGTATTGACTTTATCGTCGGGAGGTGGACTAAAAGTATGATAGCGTTCGCAGAAACCGTAACACGCTTACAACTAATCAGACCGCATGGGAGCTTATGAACGCCATACGCCGTTGGATGACCCATAAATACCCTTGCCCCGTGTCGGACAAACAAGTATCCTTATCATGAAAATCATAAAAAAAACATGAAATTGCTACCGAAAGCCACCCGGCGGTTTTATTTCCAAGAAACCTCCGTTGGAAAAATTAACCGAACACGAAAACCGAACCAGCAGTACAATGTTCATTAAAACTAGAGCAATTTCTGAAGAGCACGCAAGCTGGTGGAGAAAAACACTATTTAACGGTGGCTCTGAACTAAGAAAATGCTGCTTTTATAGTTATGCTAATGAGTGTTCATTATTTTCTGCCAATCTCGAACCAATTTTCTTCACTTTATGGCCCCTAGGCACTCGAACTAGGAAAAACCCGTCTGAATCGGAAGGTGTACCACGCGAATCACCCTCTACGGCTCGGGCTTAAAAAAATTCGCGTCCCACATTAGAAACTTTACATACCTTTTTTCCTTCCGTTATCACAATCGATCTACACCCAAACACTGTTTACACTGTGGGCCGTGTTTTTCTTCCTTTCGGAAGTGAGTGACATCCAGCGAGCCAGACGGCGTATCGGAAAAACCAAATGCCACGCCACTTGGTCCCGCGGGCAAAGAAATGATTTATAGCAAACCAAAGGGCCACAAGTTGTGTGGCGTAGGACGAAATCGCTTCAATCAATGCAGAGGTTATCGCTTAACAATTTTTCATTGTGCGAAAAAGAAAATCAACCCAACAGGGCCCGGGCCGGCCCGTACCAACGCAAACGCTTTCCACAATCAATCATTTGCGAAATGCCGTATTAAAGCTTTCCTCAGTTGAATGATCAGTTGGCCGACAGTTTGCGGTGCCCCAGCCACGGGCACGGATTTTGCCGTTTTTTTTCCTCGTTCGAAAGGAACGGATAATCTGGCAAAAAGAAAATTCCAATACTTAACACCACCCGTGAGAGGTGTTTAGTGTTTGCCGCCATCCGCCAGCGCACGCCAGCTCTGCCGTCCGTTTGTTATGTTGGCCAAGCACGATGCGGTGAACGCTACGGTGAACATTTGCCGACGCCAAATAATCCGATTAGCATAGCACATGGTACGCCGGGCACTCCCGGTGGCAGACCCGAGGGCAACGCGAAGCACTGCTGTGCTGATGATGATGAATGAAAGTGTTAATTCGGTACGTGACTGACGCCAGGCGTCAGTTCGGTTTTTTGATTGGCCTCTTGACGACCGATCGACCCATCGAGACACTCCGGTGTGCTTCCTGTGCCGTACGGCAGGATACGGTGGTAGCAGTTTCTCCGTCACGTACCACTCCGTTCGCCTGAGATCTGGCTAGACCGGATCGGTAAGGGATTTAAAGTGGAGAGCGAGGGATGCTACTGTTGGAAGAATCCCACCGGCAACATCGCCAAGTCGTTCGGTTCGGTGCTTCGGATTATCGAGCCAATAGCTACGAAACTTGTACGGGTTGATTGAAGTTTTCTTTCCAGCACGACAGCCTGGCCAGTCGGCAAACTTCCTGTGGCCGTGCTCGTAGTACAAAAGTTGCTGTCTAGAATATCCTACATCTAGCTATTTTTTCGCACTCTCTCTCTCTGTTTTCTTAAGGTGCAGAAGGCCGTGCCGATGGCCAACACGATGGCGTGCGGGGCTATAGTCCTGCCGATTGCTAATTTTTATTCGTCTGCACCTTATTGCTTCGATCGTGGCCGATACTTCAGGGTGCAGATTATGGATAAATTAATTTTATCCAAGTTCACCCGAACCACCACCATTCGCTACTCCTTGCTACCGTTGGCCGTTGATGGTGGTTGATTTATGGGATCGAGCTCACGGTTCCTCGTGGAGGTTTAGAAAGTTTTTGTATGTGAAGCACTAGCACCGTTGCCTGTTGGCGTTGTGTTTCGGCCACTTATGGGTCTTTATATTAATGTTCGAAGCTTGGAAGAACATGGTGGTTCCACGATGCACCTAAACCAGCAAATAAACGCCGATGGTGTAATTGATATTGCATTGTAATTGATATCCGTACTCCTTTCCTGAGCAACTGCGCACTGCCCCGAACGCTCAGTGAACAGTTAGGACTAAAAGGCGTACCGGCGATGGATTGGTGGATATTATGGCGCTCACTACCCATCCATGATTGATACGGCATTTTACGGAAATTGCTGCTGATGAACCAAAATGCCACGTATAGTGCGCTTTCATTGGCTTAATTATTAACGTAATTACGCTGGTGCCAGCAGGTGCCAGTTCGATTTATTGAGCTGAGCTGAAAGTAACGAGATACAACCGTAACTAATTCCAACGACACACCAAGGTGTGCATGTCGGTGAATCACCACCAATTTCCCGGGTCCCTCCTGGCTTTCCCCCGTGTCGCTGAAGGCTTCGAATCTCCGTTAGTTTTTGGTTTGCTGGCGGTTTGTTTGCAACAAACATTGCGAACTGGCGTGGAACATGCGAAACGGTATGTAACCGATTTTATGTTGTCCCATTAAAATGGGCGAAGTAGGGTCGCTGGACTTCATTCGGTGCAGAACAGGGGTTTAAAAGGGACACACAGCCTTTCGACCAGCTTATCAGCCAGCCGACCAGAATGAGGTTCAGCGTGCCGTTAATGCCACCGTGATAAACAGTTATTACCATCGCAATTGACTGCCAGCTTTTCTCGCAATCGGAGAAGAACATAAAGTTATTTGCGTTCGGCTAGCGGGCTAGCCCCAACATTACACTTCCAAATCACCTCATCCGTCACGCACGCGGAATACCTTCCACGGTCGGGTCCTCCCGGGGCTGGAATAAATTAGCAGACTATCTGGAATATTATTCAAAAACCGTCCGGACCGTCCACATGCCACAACTTTTAACGCAACAAAGTGTCAGTGGCAAAAGTAACAACAAGTGTTACTTCGAAATTAAAACAGAGCCGTAATTTATGCGCTCCAGTCAAAAACTCCTGCGTGCCGTCTCGGGTCATGTTAACGGGAACTTTCGCCGGTCGGTGATTTATCACCCTGCGGCGGGTGATGAATATGCGCTGGACATGCACGGTAACGATTCGCATGCGACCCGTCGAAGATCCGGCACGACCGATCGGTCCGCCCGGTGCCGGATGTGGTCAACGGGTCCTCGGTTTGCCTTCCCCCCACACGCCAAAGGTTAATTGGCGCATGCATTGTCCTCTCGACCCGCTCCTTCCAGACCCGCTGTCCACAGACACAAGCACGGAGTGCAGAACGGGCGATAAAGCGAATCTGGGGCGATGCGAATTTTCCGGAAGAACCGGAATCATCCAACACGCAATTCGCTTCCCGGTGTCCTCGGTCTGCTCGCAAGAAGATCCCGGACCGAACCTGGCGGGTGGGCGATAATGTTGCGGTTACTGTCCGTTCTCGTCCACCTTCATTATTTGTTTCACCGGAGGGCGGGCGTGGTCAGTAATCGCCTGCCCATCGGATGACACCGGCTGGCGAGTAGTTTGGTGCCCCAAATCCCCAACCAGAGCATCACTGGAGCAGCATTGGAACGATAGCACACTAGCCCCCGGTGGGGCGGGAGGCGGTTAGGTTGGAGAATCGTGATCTTCCTTGTAACACACCCTACTTCTTGGTCAAACTGTGCAGCCGGAACAGCCGGGAGCCGGGTTTTCAGATCCGGTTCCGGCTTCTCGTGGCGACAACGGCACATGTGTTTGTGTGGTAAGTGATATTTAAATTATGCCCTAATCGTTTGGGCTCGGAATGTCTCTTTTAACTGCTCCTGCTGCCGTATGCCGATGTATCAGTGGTCAACCGTACCGCCCGATAATCGGTTCCATTCCATTGCCGGTAGGTTGCAGCTGTCACCGGTCTCTTAGCCGCCCGTAGCTGGACTTTATTATTTCAGTCACGCCCGATCCGCTCCGGTTCCGGCAGCCGGTTTGTGGCCAAGTGTCGAGTGCCGGTGTGTTGTTCTTTCCATCTTCCGGTACGGAAAGCGGATCATAAAAAGCCCCCGGTGCACCGAGGCTGATCACATGCTGTTGAGGCACCTTTTCACTGGCGGCAAATACTTTCCATCGGCAAAGGGGTTCCATTGGCACTCTGAGGTCAGCAGTGTACATATTTACCTTCCAGAAAGTGCATATGCGACTCCAAACAGCGCTCAACATTCTGCGTGTGACGTGGTTTATCGGAGATCTCGGCTCCAAGGATCAGATCAGGCTTCGGAATGGAAAAGAATTGGACCCTAACACACGAGCCAACGAGTGTATTTGGGTTAAGAAAATGAATTTTAGGTACATCGAGACCGGGAGTCGAGTACTCAAAACCAGAATAAAATAGGAAAACGATTAATCACCCAACTCAGTGTTGGCTCATTCGTCTGCTCGCTATAGAGACGTTATGCACACGACTAAGATGAATGCTCAGAACGTCAATCATACCCCAAAGGCAAATGGCCGGTGGTCACGCTCTAGCTGCACGCTCTCGTTTATCATTGGCCAGTGCTGGGCCGGCCTGGGCTACCGGGAGATGCAGTAACTACCTTTGAACTTAGAATGATGCATCAAGAAACATAAATCATGCATAAGCCGCACGGGCCGCTACATGGCCATGGTCTCATCGTGGAGCATCGTGGAGCCGCATCCCTCCCGTTCCGATTCCGAAAGGTCAAAAGTCTCGGCGAAGCCAGTTCGGAATTGGTAATGATATTTGACCAGGGAATCACTCATTCATGCGCGCTGCAGGTGATTGATTGAGTTGATTGTATCGAATTGCAAGGACCCTCCGGGACCACGGAAGCTGTACTAATTTGATTAAACTATGCACCTAGGCGCACGTTCGCTCTTATGGAATCGAAGGTCTTTTTTCATTCCGTCGGATTGACTCTGAACTGAAACGCTTAATTTGCATCCGCTGCAAATACGCCCAGCATCGATGGACTAACAGTCAAAGTTGACGAACTACCCAAAACGGATCTGCTACAATGTCCACCATTCGGAAAGTTATCGATCACCCTGCTGTAGGTTCGCACAGGATGAGTGCTTTCCGAAAGTTTCTTCCGTAACTACTCTCTCGGCGTCGGTTGCACGTGTTTAAAATGGGATCAAAAAGTTTTGTCCGAATGTGGACAGTTGCAATTTTAGCCCGTGCCAGAAGTTGGGACGAGGTTCTATTTACTTACCGATCGGGCAACGGCAGGCAGTAAAGTCGTGGCGCGGCTTTTACTGCGAACTCCGAGGCGCACTTCACCGTTTAATGATTTGCCCTTTTGCGATAGTCAATAAACGGATCGCATCCCATAAAACGGGAACCGACAGGGGATGATGGACACGTGCTGTTATGCGGTCACACAAATACACACAGAAGCACCAGCCGGCCAGCCAGCCACCGGAGGACAAATAGAGCCGTCAATTTGATTAATTGACACCTCCACTTAATTACTGGCTAGCCTGGGCTCTACCTATTATCGAGCGGGAGTCTCTCACGGAGCATCCATTACTATTGCCTGCAGTTAATTGGTTCCGCCGCTGACCAGCGGAATCTGAGGCTTCGGTGACACGCGGGACCAGCTCATTGTGCGTCCAGCATAAAAATTCCGCATCCCATGCGTGCGGCGTGCGGTTCTGGTGTGGGCCTATTGCTTCGCGCCACAATCACGTTGTCACGTATAATTTCAAGATTTTGTCCCCCCAAAAAACGTTGGAAGGGAAACAGGCGACACAGTTCGGCCTTCTTGGGCAACACGGCGAGTACCTTGGGGCTAGGTCCTTGGGGACACTTCTGTCGTTGACGTACCGTGACTATGGAAACGATAAAAACTTGTCGTTTCCTCTCCAGTGGACACTTCTCGGTCGGTCGCGCTTGGAACTATGCGAGGGATCACACGGATTTCGAGAGCCACTACTCAAACCGTAGGAAGATCCGATTCTTAACCGCCCTCCGAATAGGGAGCATTCGAGAAACATTCAAATAATAATACTAAAATCTGCGACACTTTTGATCCTTCACAGTTGAGCTACTCGGAGGACCGCACAACAAACTGGGCTTACTGGGTGAAGTGACACTACGAACCGGAGCACTCCGAAACCCAGTTTACCATCGACGACGGCGGTTAGTGTCGTACTGAGCACGCCGTCAGACGGATGGACAACAAACGTGAGGCACCGTTCGGCTTCGGCTCGGAACAGCGATGGCGGAACGAACCCGAACCCGTACCTGACTCGTGAGCCATGTTTTTGTGTTCCGTCCACTTTTTCTATGCTACCGAACTACGGTCGGGCGACACTGCGAAGGCATGCCAGCGCCCAACGCGGTTGCCTTACGGGATGCTGTGCCAGAAACGGAGCTTGTTTATTGTTCATCGGCTCATCGTTTTCGATTTCTTCTCCGAGGCACCGGAGGTAATAATCGAGAAACGGGTGACAGAGGGGTGAATCCCCAGAACAACCGCAAGCCCCCTTCAGAGGGACGTGCGTGCACATGCAAATAGTTCGCCAACTGTCCCAACGGTGGGACCCAACAACCAATTGGCATAATTAGTGCGCTCCGTTAGCGCACGCGACGCAAGGACGGATGTTTCGCGTCAAATTGGTCTGGCATGCGACGGAAAAGACGGAGCGACACCGTCATCGAGTCGCTGACATAAAATATTTTAAAACGTTGAACTTTACAACAACACGTTGTTTTTCGTGTCACCAGCCCACTCGGGTTTTCCCGCTGACCAACGCTAACCATTGCTTGGGCTCCGACAGGATACTCCGGCGGTGTAGCGGTCCCCATTTTTACCAGCCGGATTACTTTCCCGCTATTCACCGGACACCCTGTCAGTGGACAGTCAGAACGATGATTTATGGTTGCAATGATCCTCGTGGCCGTGCGGCGAGCGGCGTTGGGAAGAAGTTTTCCACCAGAGAGAAGCAGATACAAAGCAACGATAATGGATTTTTCCTCCCATGCTTTTTTTTGTTGCCGTCCCGGAATAATTTAATCCATCCTAGTTTGCAAAACACGAGTCCTGCCGCGTCGGTGCATCCTGTCGGTTGACCCATGGTGGCTGTGCGCTGGGTTTACGAAGCCGAACAAACTATTACGGGGTCTCCGGAGCGGACATATTGTTGGCCAACTACATTCAATAAAACACGCACCTCACGTGGTGCATAATCGCAACATCGCAGCCCGCGTGGGCTTCGGTGGAATTGAATTCCGGTGCTGCGGGAGCTGGAGGGAGCGCTTTCCCGCCCGAACATCATTAACATAGGTCAACAAAAGGAAATTGAATTTTATTTTCCACGGACTGAATGTTTAGTGCTAAGCGGAATGGGTGCCTTGCCCGTTGCGAAAAGTCCCGATCAGATGGTGGTGGATCGGCGAGCGAACTATTGGTCAGCACGTTTCTATTGTTTTTTGTTTTTTAATTTATTTCTACTCTATCGGATTGTTTTTCATTTGAAATTATCTGCCCAGCGCAGCGGCGTTGGCTTATTGCTCCGGTTGGCCATGCAGCCAATCCCCATGGCATAAGCCTCAGCGAACCGAACAACTGTGGCAATAAATCGGCAAAAAGGAAAGTCTCGTAGTCACGCTTTTCTTCAGCGGTGTGGAAACCGGAATGGCATAATGATGAACTGTGAATCCTGGCACACGTAGCGCTACCGACTGGACCGTTCGGCACTCAAATTGGGATCGTGTTTTTATCCCGTCCATCTGGTTGATATGCAAATTTATGATATTTCCGTTTTGCATGTTACGAGCAGATCCATCTGAGACTGTAGCACATGTCGTGGTTAGTACAGGCACCTAGCCACGATCATCGCGGATCGATGAAAGACTGAAAGGCATACTTCTCGTAGCTTTCCTAACAACGTCACCAACACGCGGAGAGTGTCCAGGTATTACGGGTCCCATAAAGCGCCGAGTGGCACGGAAAAGCAGATTTAAGCACCCGGGTTTTATATACTTCGGCATTCGGTCAAAGAAAAGCGCGGCGGCTTACGCAGCTGGACCGATTCTCACGCAAAACAGAGATTACAAGCGGAACCAGTTGTGCCGTGTGCTGATATGGGCCTGACGAGACAGCCCGATTCGAAGTGCAAGTGCTGCAAGGTAGCGCAAGGCTCGACCCGAAGCCAAATTATTCCGTGCATTGGCGCGAACTTCGGCGAGCGCTTCGCATTCAGGAAGTCCGGAAGCTAACAAGTGAACTATTCGTGGCCTTTCGTAAGCCATCGACGAGCGTTCTGTACGATGCACTGCATCATTAACGGTAGTGATGCAGGATAATGGCTGTCCTTACGTCGGCGATCGGCAAGCAACGATGGCAATCGGCTTACCTGTTTAAATCGAAACCGATTAAACCGGAATCCAATTGCAATTTGTTCCATTAGCAGGTAGCTCAAAGTGACAGCTCGTGCCTGGAGTGTCCCGGTGGAAGTAGTTGAGGACGAACCCGGTTCTCTAGGCTCATGCAAGATGCAAACAGACCATGGCTGCCGGCGCTGTTAGAAAGTGTGATCATCTTCCCGAACACCGCATTGCCCAGGGTAATAAAGAATTTGCTCACTCGCCACGCCAAAGCCGTACAACTGTTCGGCAACATTGCCACCAAGGGGAAAGGATTTCCCCCCATCCGGACACGGCCACCGAAGACGGAGCTGCAGTATGTTGCGCACAAAACCAGAGCACCGGAACCATGACAGCTGGACGAATTTGTTGGATATGTCATCGCATTCTTGGGCGGATTGGGCTGTGCTACGCTCGTGCTCCCCACGGAGCAGACGGGTTTAGGATTCTCGAGCACGGCTCAAAACTAGCAGAGAAAAGCGTCAAAAAAGCCAGCACAAGATGCATTTCTTCAGCGGGCAAGCAATTACAATGGGAACAGGCCACGGCGCACACACAGCGGATGACACAATTGCCGGTGAAAATTTGATCCCCTTTTCCAAGTTTTTCCGCTTCCTCCATTACACATCCCAGTCCGCCCCTCGGAGGGTTGTCCCGAAAACGGTAACAATTGCGGGCGACACCAGACACAATTGTCGTACCGCAAATGCCGGGTGGGGATGCCACAGTTTGCCCCACTTTAACTCCGCGTGTTCGTTGTGGGAAAAGCTCTAACGCTCGGTCTGCGTGACACTTTAACCTCAACCTCCTTGGCCTTCGGTGACTTTGGCTGCGAGCGACCCTCGGAACGGATTGTATCGTCTTTCTGCGTGTGCTCTGCGAGCAAAGCGATCCCGTCAAAGTCGCGCCCCATTGCCGGGCAATTAAAGTACGGTACGGGTCCTGCTGGTGAAGTTTTCCTTTTTCTTTCTGCCCGGCGAAGCTTAAGAGCTTTCATCGCTAACTATCCACCGCGCCACTCGTGACCATCAGCTGCCGGCGCCAAACGGAGCTCATTTGTTGGAGTAGCGCCCGACCGCTTCTGCTTCTGCGGTGTTGTTGCTCGCCGTAAGATGTTCGAAAATAAAACTTCTACTCGGACGTAAGGTCCTTTCGGCCGGGAAGGTGCTCCATGAACGGAGACAATTTCACACCACCTCTCTGGGGGCACTGAGGAGCGGGGACGCTTTAAGCGTTCCGATGCCCGAGTTCCGAGAGCTGTGCATTTTTCTTGCACCTCCGGTGCGAGCTATCTTTATTGTGCCGCTCTCCGGCACACGGAAAGTCCTTCGAAATCCCCTCGGGGACGAGCGCGGTGAGTCGCTTTAAGTTCTCATGAAACATGCAGCAGAACTTGTGGAGTCCGCGCACGGTTCTTATTTTAATTGGTCCCGTAATTTCACTCCCGAGCGCCCTAGTGCCCGTGGCGGTTTGCCAACCGTGGGCCCGGGAACCTTTAACGCGAACCGTTCCGGGATTTGAAGCCGGAAGTTCGAGCCCCCGAGCCTGGGTGCTGCCCGCGCTTCAAGAGCCACAAAAACTTGGAACTCGGAACCGAGCGGTACGAAGTAAGGCCGAAGTTTTGTGGCAGCAAGGCAGGATGCATAAAAACTTTCCATTCTATTTCGGGAACCTTGAGAATTGGAGAGAAAGTAGAAAAAATAGGCCACGGGTTAATAGAATTTTACAAACGCAGTGCCTGACTACGAGTGTGATTCAATAATGCCACTAATTGGCGACTAATTTCATCGTTTCAACAAAATTACACATAAAAACCACGGGGCTGCCCCTGGAACCAGCGTTGCGACACGAAGGAGCATAATGAAACCCACGCGGCCATAAATGTGTGCCAATATTTACGGCATCCTTTCGATGCCGTCGACAAGATAGCCTCGATGCAACGCGGGCCCATCTCGCTCGTGAGGCGTTGCACGTTGTCAGCGGAAATCGACAGTTAATTAAATTATCTTCCAACAAAAACTGGCAGCGCACCGCATCGACCGAGGGCCCCCCGATTTGGCTTGGAATTCTACGTCGTCGGCGGTTTTTCGCAGAAGTAACGTCGCCGTTGGCGAAAGAGTTTCTTATGAACCCGGTGACTCGGTGACGGCGGTGAGTATCTCGTAAATTAATCAATTAAATTGTGCAAACCTTCCGGTTTTGTGGCCACGATGGCCGGGTCCGCGACTAATGGAATTGAATCGACAATAAGGACCAAGAAAAAGACGCTCATTAGTGCGGTCACCGACGTCCTTATAAAGTTAATGAGATTTAAAACATTTCCAAAGAAAACGCACAACGCCCTTCGTGCGACGGGAAATGCATCGGAAATGGAGCGTTGGGCCAACGGGTTCTAATCGGATCATATTTTGCGCTTTCCCTTTTAGAAAGCTTAGAACAAAAATTTTACTGAAAGTTGTAACAGTCTTTTGCATCAATATGATGACTTCCTTTTATAATCGCCAACCAACTTTTTTGCACAAAATACCGGAAACTTTTTTAATGTAAATGTATGAAACTCCGGCCGGGTGGCCTTAAACGTAAAAGGGTTCGAACTTTTATCCTCTAGAGTGCAGCATCCTCCTCATTTTATCTGCTTCGCAGTATGTTAGCTCCCACACCGTACCACCGGTGCAGCTGGAAGCATCTTTAATTAAGCTGCAAGCTAATGTCTGTTTGTGACTATCGCGGTAAAAACGAGAACTGCCACAGATTGTGCACCGAAATCGCTCCTTTTTCAGGTTGTTTGACCTAATTATCCTTTTTTAAGCTCGTTCACTCTGTTCCATCCAGCACGTGGCTCCGTTTTTAGCGTGACCCACCAGGCGGCTCCAGCATCGAAACGCCCCGGGGCCCCTTCACATAGTGATTGTTCCACACGGTTCCGAATTGCGGAGTCCTACCGTCGAATCGTTCGACCGGTTGCCGTGACACGCTGTGCGCTTTGCGTCATTTAATATCGTTAGATGGTGGCCGATATGGGCACGAACTAACTGAATTGAAACGATCGTTGCCACTACGTGCGTCTCTGACTATTTCTCTTATCTGACGCTTTTCGTAACCTTTGCCCGCCCGAAAGGATTATGGTGGAATAATTTTAAGGCACAGTATTGTAACTCTGACGTCACCCGTCACGCTGGGCTACGTCCTCTTTAAAGCGCCACCACCCGAAGGCACTCGCACCATGAGCCTACGTCAGCAAGAGTAAAGACATCAACCGTTCAGATCGACCAGAAGCGCTTGCAATTGACACGTCTTTATGCGTTTCTTCTGCGAAAACTGGTCGGTTTCTGATTGCATTGGTGGAATAATCGTTACAGTTATTCCGTCTGAGAAGCCTCGTCTCGAACACATTCGATCAAATGTCGAAGCCATCACAAGCAATTTGGTAAGTTGGTCTAACAGGAACAAAAAAACGCGGAGTTAGTAGTCGGGTTCCCCACATCGGACCAAATCTCGACTCTAGGTACATCACGTCGTTGCGACGTTATTTGTTGCACTATGCATAGTTCCCACAGCTCGATAGCTGCGGTTCTCAGCCAAACGATGCAATGAAGAGAATTGTAATGGCATAATCTACCGCCGACAATGTGTGCTGGACTCTCCCCCCCGACAAGCGATCCTCCGATTCGTTCGATATTTTCAATTTCCCCCCAAGAGACTGCCGAGACAAGCCAGACAGGATCGGCGTTTTAGCTGTCCATCCACATCCTTACGTTTCGTGCCGGAAAGGCGAATTCCACGGCCAACGATAGATACCACACTGAAATGTGTTTCGAATGATAAATCCATTCAGTCACCGTCAAGAGACGAAACGAACCGACGGGCTAGTTCTTTTGCCTACGATGCAGATTTTAGATCAAAGATTTGAATGAGATTTTTGCTGTTCGTCGTAAAATAAAGGGCTTAAAGTGAGGCCCCCGCTCGGGGTTTCCCCGGATGCTAGTTTAGAGAGTGAAGCAAACGGCAATCATCATAAACAGGCACCGACCGGCACCGCCATGCTGACGAATGCCCGAGGACGATGGTGTCGTAACCCATTACGATGGAAATGGTTCGCCTGGTTCGCTGCCGAGGTCCGGCAAGACGCATGAACCTACTTCTGGAAACCACATCCGGTGCCGGTCCCAACGATTATTAAAAGTTTACGCAAAGCTTGTCCCGAAGCTCCACTCGAAACGCGATAAAAAAGGAATCGGCTGGGTCGGTTCAGGATTTTCTGATAAGCATAGGCAAGGATTAGATCCGATTCCGAAGCGTCCTCGGACGGTGGCGTGGCGTGGAGATGAGTTTGTCACCCGGCCTTGCGACGTGACGCTGATGGCGAAAAAAAGGGGATCAACTCGTCAGAACGATTGCTTTAAACGCTTTCCGCCGCAGGAAAGCCGATTTCCCTGAAGAGAAGGTCGTTAAGTTAAATGACCGCCCTTGGTGGGGCCGCTTTGTGTTGCTTCCTTCCGCCGTTTCCGCCGATCGATGCTGCCGGTCTGCAGGCGTGCGGAAACCGCCCCTTCTTTATCCTCCGGTACCTTTCTTGCGTCGCCCTTTGCCGTGCCGCAGAATGGCGTAGCGAATGGCAACTTAAATAAACGCCGCCGTCGCCCATTTACGTGTTGCGTCCACGCTTTATGCACTTTCGCGCATTTAGCCAACCTGCGGATGCCCGTATCTTCTCGCACCTACATTATGCTCCGTGCAATTTTCATAATTACGCGGAACGCGGATCTGCCCCCCGGGACATCATATTGTTTTTCAGCGTCATTAACGGTACCCTAAATATTAACTTGCCTTGGTTCACCCTCCGGCCGGTCAGCGTGGCCCCGGTCGGCAAAGGACTCTCGGTTCAAACATTCCAGGTCAATTAGTGTCGAATGGCAGATCGAAGGTCTGGCACGGAGATAAACGAGGCCAATTTTAAACGCAAAAAATGGGCCCATTTTTGAACCCAAATAAAAATTGGGACCCGAATAAGGCAACTCCCAATGCCGTGACCCCGGCAAAAGTTATTGCAATCAATGGTTTTCACGGGCGTCCACGGTCCACGGAGCATGGACACTTTTCGGGCAGGTAGCGCTGGTCCACTGCAAATGACCTCATTTGAATCTCAATTTTCCTGCGCTTGCCCTGCGGAGCGAACCTAATCGGGTAGGGAATCGGTCCAGGAAGGTTGCCTGATAAGGCTGCCGATGTTCATCCATCGGCAAAAGTACAATTTCCTGTCACCGTTCGCCCGAAGAACACCTGAAGGAAATGAATTTGTTATGAATTTCGAAATTGCTGCTCAACTGAGTTCTGCTGCCCTCGTGCGTAGTGCTAGTGCTGCGCAACTGACCCGGGGCGCGGTCCAGCTAAGGGTCGCCGAGTCGGGAGGTGTGTCGAGCCCGAAATTTATTCATTTAGCAGCACCAACAGGCAGCAATCATGTTCGGCAATTTCCTTATTGCCAGTTTCTTGAAATTTCCGCAATCCATTAGCATGGGAGCTGTGCCGATTTCTCAACTACTATTTTGCGGCCAATTGCTTATTCATGTTGATGAGAGAGAAGGTCGAATTTCCCGACATTAGACCAGGTGCTGTTAAGGTCCCCCGTCATACGGACAGTGTTTCTACAAAAGTACAACCAGTCAAGATTATGCCCGCCCTATCGTAGATGACCCGTTTCTACGGTGCGAGAAGGGCCCAATTGTTGACATTGAGCCAGACCGCTGCTTGGAGATATTCGAGAGCACGTCCGGGATTCATTGACTTCAAGGGAAGGCCACTCAACGATGCTCCGTTTAGCATCCCCCTCGGGTGTCGCAGCGGCCACATTATTGGTGTGGTTTTACAAGAATCCTGGCATAGGACAGCAGCCCCGAGACGGAGCAAAGATAATTGGAGTGCAGACTACAGAGTGACCCTAGGTTGCCGACTGCACCGAGCCACGGTAATCAAGGTACATCGTACATTTGCATTTCTAGTGTCTTCATTAAACGCCAGAGAACGAAGGGCGAAGCAGAAACGTATCGCGTTGGGTGCTGTAAGTAATAGCTATAGTCTAAATAAATAGCTGTAAATTATCAGCAGCATGTATAAAGTTGAACCTTCTTGTTGAACGAATTGGCAAAGTTTTGTTAAATTAACAGAAAGTAAGAATTCATCAAAATTCGCCCCGTTAATGAGGCGGAACGAATCCTCGGATCGCGTGCCGTAAAGAGGTACACAAATTTACATCCTTCCTCTACACGCCACGGCCACAGCACGTTGCCCACGTTGCCGCGCTACGCCTCCCAAGGGCCCAGCAAACTCCCAGCCCCTAAGGTTATAATCATCGGAACCGAACTTATTATTATCGAGCTCACCGTCTTACGGAAGCCGTGTTCGAAAAAGTATATTACAATCATTACCATAGTTTTCTCATAAACTAATGCGGAATGGCCTGCCACCGCAGAACGCAGAACCGGAAGAAATGCTCCGCGAAGCTTGAATGTGGACGAACGCATCGATTAGCTCGCGAAATCCAACCACTTTACGGCCCGGAGCTGATAATTTGTGATAAATGGTTCAATAAATGTAAGGCAAATGTTCGATAAACTAACAAAATGACCGCCACTCCATTACGAAAGTGCCCGCAAACTCCACGAGCCCGCGACCGCGTATTCATCATAATTTATTTCGAAAAGAGAAACTTTTCTTGCGGATGCGGAAAGAACTCCGAACGGAACGGTTAACTGGCGCGCTTCCGGTTGACGCTTTCTTCGCCGCCGAGTGAAGTGCATCGTCGCGAGTAATCTTTTCATTATCGTCAGCTGCTCGCAATAGCGAAGCTCTCTCTCGAAAGTACGCCGGCCGCCGGCCATGCGGGGCAAAAAGGAATAATAAATTCTCCGCCACCTGCCGGGATCCACCCAGCATCCACTGGGAACCAGAAACAGAGAACCGCCGCCGCTGCTCCGTCGCTCTTTAATGTCTTTTTAATTTCTTACTCATCCTCTCGCATTAATGCCCTCCACTGGTCTCCGGCTTCGGAGGGTCTGTAAATCGCGAGTCGATGCTTTCGGGCCGTTACACGTTTGCGACTGACGCCAAGTTGGGGCACTACGAGTAGCAACATATTGTCCTAAACGAGCGGAAAGTTTAGTGTACCGAGGATTATGACACAATAGTACAGCATGAGAACCGCTAAGCGGTACATAATTTAACTCAGGCCGATTACGGAATCGTCCACTGCTCGTGCAGCAATCAATCACTCCGAAGCATCCGGTTTGGTGTGTTTATTTTCTTTCTTGCAAATAGATTTGAACAAAACTAGATAAAAACTTTCAATTACATTTGTCAACGTGAGGGAATTGTGGGGCGTTGCGCCAACGGCCCCGTCTCTTGTACCGCATCCTCCGATCCAATAAGGACGACGATCCGCGCGGAGGTTGCCTTCCGTGCTTATTTTCTCGATCGATTTGTATTTGGATAATGATTTGGATGTTTTGTTTTCGTCAAAAATATTCCTTTTCTGTTTCATTTGCTTTTGCTTAATATACGTTCTCTCTCTCCCACACACACACTCTCTCTCTCGTTCTCGCTCTACGCCATTGCTCACTTTTTTTGTTGCCATAAATCTGCGCTTCTTTGTTACAATATAAAAAAATTAAATGCTTTCTCCGTGCCTCCCGGAACTGACTACGTCCACTGATGGCTGCTCATCAGTCCATCAGCATCTGCTCGATGCAGGTCGCTTCGGACGATTCTGTTCCGTCGGCCGAGGTGGCACCGTTCGAGCTGAGGCCCGAACTGCCGAGAA
Organism: Anopheles bellator; assembly: GCF_943735745.2. Lineage (NCBI taxonomy): Eukaryota > Metazoa > Arthropoda > Insecta > Diptera > Culicidae > Anopheles > Anopheles bellator. Next base: position 77,230,613 of record NC_071286.1, on the reverse strand, counting down.
ACTCGCGCAGCTCACTGTCCAAGTCTACGGAGGCCACGCCGGCACTGGGTTGAATTATAGATTGCTGCTGCGGATGTGGTTGCTGCTGAGCTGGAGGCAGATGGTGCGGATGGGGATGGTGCTGATGGTGGTGGTGTGAAATCGGTTCCGGTTCGAGATCCATGTCCATCGGCGTCGTGTCGATATCTGCAAGCAAAGGTGTACTTTTTCAATGAGAACTGAACTTTGTCAAGGTCTGAAGGTGCTTTTCTTACCAGATGCTGGACTGGGAGTAACGATCGGTGCGGAAGTGGGAGCACCGGCGCTTGCAGCTGCTACTGTCGCTCCGTTACAGTTTGCTTGCTGCGACTGTGGTTGCCGTGACGGTTGCGGTTGCAGCTGTCCAGGTACTGAAGGCTGTTGGACGTCCGACAATACTGCAGCCGCTGGAGGCGGCTGGAAAACTTCCAAACCAACTACGAAGAGAAGAATAAAGGGACAAGATTGGCGAATGAGCAAAGCGGCCAGCGTGCCACGAACCACTCACCAGAACTGATGCCCATCGCCTTCCGCAAGCTGTGCGGTTGTGCGATCGCCGATGGAGGTAGCTGCTTGGCAATCTGCGTCAGATTGCTGGAAATTTGTCCGGCCAGGTCAATCTCATTGTCGGACGGGTGCTGGATATGGGAGAGGTGTGCCGGCAGCGGTGCCGATAGGCGATCCGTTTGCATCTGGTGCAGTTTCTGCAGGAGTTCGGAGTTTTCGTGCAACGATTGGTGCAACATCGGACCGACCGTCTCGACGCCGGTCAGTTCCTGCTCGAGCTGGTCGAGAAATTGTGTGTCGACCCCGAGCGCCGACAACGACCGAAGGCTATCGAAATCGATCTTCACGTTGGCGTACCGCTTCACCTCTTCCGCTATCGCTACCGGATCGGGATCGGGCAACGTTTGTCGGACAGCTTCACCTTCCTCGCGCTGCACGTGCGATTCGTACAGCTTGCCGTATGTCTGCCGGTGTTCACCGTTGGTCAGCACGTCCAGCAGATTGTGTGCCATGCCGGCAGCGAACGGACTGTCCATGGCGAAGCGCAGTATGCTCTCGGCGTAGTCCCCACCCGTTTCGCAGCCGTACGTGTTGAGCACCATGTCCGTTTCCTCCTTGTTCAGGTTGGCAAACCGGGAGTCAAAGACTGGCGCAAACGAACTGAACGCACCGTAGCTGAGGGGTTTCACGGTCTTGGCGCTGTTTCGGCGATCCTCCCGGAAGCCCTGCAGTTGCCCGGTGCCGTACTGTAGCTTGCCCATGTGAGCCCCCAGTGTCACGGTTCGCTCCGGACCTCCTTCGGTCCCTTCCGATGCGCCCCTGTCGAGCAGTATCTTCATCGACGTCGTACCGTCCTTGTGTTGCCTTAGGAAGCCCATCCGGTGGGCCGATTTGCGCTTTAAAAGCTTCGTCCTCGCATTCAGTGCCGCACTCTGCACCTGGGCCAGCACCTCGTCCGCCGTCAGATCATCCACAAACGCCTCGAATTTGGTCTGCGGATTGTTTTCCAGCCGAATCTGTTTGCGTTTCTCGTCCTCCTCGATCTGCGCATTGATGCCCTCGTCGACGGCGGCCGCCATCGCTTCGTCGGCCGAATCGGCCGTATGGTGCTGGTGGTGGAACTCGTGCTCGCCTCCATCGCTAGCCCCGCTAGGTGGCTCGAAGCCAAGCTCTTTCGCCGTCAGCTCGCGCATGTACGTCATGAGGGGCCGCAACGAGCGCATCAGATTGTCCGGCTGCAGCAGACGGGCCCCGACATGCAGCAGCTTCTTGGCCGCCTTGTGGTACACCGTCTCGGAGTGATTGTACTTGATCGCGTTCTCACACATCAGCCTGAAGTCGTCACTAAACTCCGCCACCGAGCCGTACTCGTTGTCGTCGATCTTCTGCCGGATGGTGGAAAAGTCCATCGGCTTCATGATGATCGATGAGTAGCCGGGTGCAATGTCGTCGGTCACGGGCCACGCAAAGAACTGGTGCGGATCGCGCTTCTCGAGCGCTTTCAGCAGATGGTCCAACAGCTTGGCCAGCGGCGACCGGCTCTGCTTCAACTTCAGCACACAGCTGCGCGGTTCTCGTCCACTGCAGTCCGAATTGGGCGTTTTCGGCGCTTGGCTTGAGCTGGTGTCATGAAAATCGATCTTACTGCCTGGTCGCGAGCTAGACAACATCGATCCGGGACTCTGTAGAGGTTCATCGGTCGTTACCGAGCTTGGTGCCGTCGTCATTTCTTCCTTTAGCACAAATCCACCGACCAGCGCTGACCTTTCCACCGCATCCGAGTACGGTGTCGGGTCGGACACCGATTCCGATCCCGTGTCCGGTTCGTGTTTCGGTGACAGCAGTACTTCCGGCAGTAATGGCTTCGTCACGGGTTGTGCCGCTAGTGAACAGCTTGCGACGGCCGCCACAGCTGCCACCGCTGCAGAACTGGCCACCGGATAGTGTACGGCACCGATCGGATCCGGCAGGGCCTGCGAGCTCTCATCGCACACACTGTTGAAGTCTTCCTCATCCTCCTCGTCTTCACCGTGGCTCGTGTCGTCACCGCGGTGCCGGTGGCGCTTTTCCTTGTGGTGATGCTTATGCTTCTTTTCACGGTCCTTCTTCTTTTTCTTCTTCTTGGACTTCTTGTGGCGCTCCGGGTAGTCGCCGCTGCTGGTAAACAACGTGCTGCCGCCATCCGACTGAATACCGTAGGCCGGCGAATCGTTCCCGTGCTCCGGCGTCGAACTGTTGCCGCTCACCTTCAGTATCAACTTCAGGCTTGGTGGCCGGTCGAGGCTGAACGATTTCTCTGAAAGCGGTAAACAAATGCGTCAGCACTCGGACACCCAGCGGTCAATCGGACGGCACGCCGCATTAGTCAATGGAATCACCACTGCACCACTCACCTCTGTCACCTTCGCGTTCTCGGCGTTCTGATTTATGTTTCTTGTGCTTTTTCGACCCCATTTTTTCACCGAAAATCCCTGAAAATTGAAACAAATGCTCCGGATGCCGACGAAAGCAAGCCAAGCGAAAGCGTTGATGCAGTTTGACGTTTTGGCAGCGGCTGCAGACGTAAACAAAACCGAATGGCTGCGTACGGGCAGTGACGAATGGATGCGTACGATGCCAGACGCGTCGCTTCCACTTCTCCGACGCGAAGCGTTTTTGGCGCAATTTTTGAGCAGCATTTTTAAAATGTTTGTTTCTCGGCATTAAAACTTTCAGCAGAGATATTCAACAGATATTCAACATCGCATGCGATGATTATTCATATTCATTTGGTAGAAACAAATTGAATAAGTCCAAGATCAATTAAACCCAGCTTCGTCAATTTGCAATGGCAGTATTGAGACTTTAAATTGCGCAAACCAGTTACTACATTCTTATACTTCGGTACCAGATGTTTTTATTTGGTCGGAAGACGACCAGTTCCCAGAAGAGAACTCCGGTTTGAGTCGGCTGCATCTGAAATTTATCAACCACCACATCGCCTGGTGTTTAGTCTAAAGCGTGAGTCTAAAGTATCCCCTGCGAAGTATTTACCGGTTTCCTTTTTCCTAGAAAGCGCTAATCGATCGTCGTACGTCTAACCGTTGCGGTCACTTTGATAAGCGCCAAATCACGGCCCATTTGTGACGCCGATCAACATCGCACTCATAAGTTGTGTTATCTTTGAAACATGTTGCCACATCTTTAGTGTGGAAATAAACGTCTACTTGAATATTGTGCTCTATTTTCCCCTTTTTATTAATGAAATACTTAATAGTGACTTCATTTCACATTTACTTAAACTTGTGTGAAAAGTGAATGTTGTTATTATTTATTTTAGTCTCGTGAGACGAAATCAAAACTGTTGCAGTGTGTATTCAAAAACATCGAACGCGTGTCATCATACGTGGCGGAAAGTAATCTCGTTGATGGCTTTTTCCTCTTTAACCGGTTTGTTTACACGCTTCAGAATATATAATCAATTTGTTTGTGAACTTGCTAAAGGAAATGTACCAATAATTGCCTTTAAAGGTACTACAAATAAACAACTCCCAGCCCTTTATTTTGTGTCACATTAAGGCAATCGATAAACAATAATTATACTTTAATGGAAACTCGCATTCCTTCACTGTTTTAGCGAGTCATCGGCAGCTTACTCACACTGCCATATTGCCGAGGTCCTCGAGGTCTTTGGCATTGTTTGAGTCCTAATACTCCACGGGCTATCATACGGATCATTAGCGCTCGTAGACCTGCACGATAGACTGGGACTGAACACGGTCGAGCAGTCTTCGTTTAGAAATCGTAGTGATAACGCGGGCCACGAACTAACACCACAACGCGTGACGATTATCTCCGTCTAACGGAGCTGGAAGAAGCTCTCGAGGAAGATGATGCTGACGTCTGGAGGCTGCCGTGGCCGTAAAATGTATAGAACGGGAGACAATCGGACACGGCGATGGACGGACCCTCGGGGCGAAAGAAAATCACTGCTACTCCCGTGGCCATGCACCATTTGATCGTTGCCTGTGGTCGAGTTTGGACGGTCGACAGCCGCCAAGCCAGATTGGTGTGTTTCATCGAAAACAAGTGACCTCTTCGGTGCCCGACCGTTACCTGACCCCTGTTTTTTACGGGGCTACAATTTGGAGCCCGCGAAAAGTGCTGGTAAAGAGTTTTCAAGGAATTTGTAAGTGTACCAATCCGTTCGATAGAGAGTCGTTGTCCTTTTCTCATCGTTAGTAATTGAACACCAAAATCAACGCTCAAACGCTTTGTTCTAAGTACTTCAAAGTAGATTGAAAGGGATAGAAAAACCGGTAAGCAGAAATACCTTTACCGACTATCGATCGTTTCTTAAGTGATGCCGTTGGCGTGTTCCGAGGGCCAGAGCATAAAACAGCTATGCTATAGTAAACCCAGAATATATTCATCCCAGTGTAAGCGGAACTGCTTCAGCCATCCGTAATCTGCCGCAAACAAACTGTGTTAGTCGTTATCACTGACCTCGAAATATGCTATATTTCAATGCGTGCGTTTTCGTGGCAGTGGCCGGTGGTGTTTTTTTTTCTTCCATGATACCCTATCTGGGAACGGATTAGGAGCACACGAATATTTTTCTATTTGGGAATTAATGAGCAGCAATAATGTGAGGCCTTAGATGACGCAGACACATTTACTTCCAGCAAACATTCCAACAAACCATTACATTCAGTTTACATTCGATTCGAGCACTTTTCTAAGTATTAAAATTTGCAATATCTATTATTAGAATTTACGCTGAAGGCTGATAAGTGTTTCAGATTTGATTGTTCCATCGTAACCGCTTTTGATAAGATTAAATTTATGGCCTGGCAAGTACTTTCGCGAATGGACGAATATGCAAATTGAAAACCGTTGGATCTACGCCTGTTTCCGAACATGCTAGTCCGGGAATTCGGGTACGTGTTGAAAGATGTTTTCGACCTAAAGAATCGATTCAAAAGCTAGTGCCGGCAGAACTGTGTCTACGTGACCTCCAGGATGCATGCATTCTGTGGAGTTTTGTTGCACACGTCAGTTCACCACCATTGTGCCGTCAGCTGATGTCCATCGGCTACGAGGCTCCAAAAACCGGTTCCGCTCGGTTTGAGGCCGTATTCCTTATCGTTGCCATCGAGCATCGCTCAAGAAATCGTCAGATCCAAGAGCAAGCACAAGAGAGGAAGCTAGTAAATAATAACATTGCAGCATCACAAGAAACCGGTTTCAGGGTCGCCGCGCGGCAGGTGCACGCGGCGATCGTAATTAGATCGTCAGAGTAAAACTGACCCCGTTTCTGGTCAGCTTCTGTGGCCCATATAAGATACCCAAAGTGGATCAAGAACGACGGATTGAAAGAAACATCCTATTGTTGATGTCTTTGGCAGAAATCGCGCAATCGGAACCGCTGGCAAGATGATGTCCCGGAAGCTTTTCGACGAGAGCAGCGCTCTTCAGTTAGATGGCGAGAATTCGCCCTTCCAAATCAGCAACTACGGTTACGGCAAGGACAGCGTTAAGGTGTTGCATGTTTTCCGTAACGGTGCGGTACACTCAATAAAGGAGTTTGAAGTGGGCACCAAGCTTAAGCTGCGCAGCCAGAAGGATTATCTTGAAGGTAGGCCGCTAAAGAGATTTGTTGTTCTAAGGGCTTCCTCGAATCAACGACGGCGCTGTTTACTTTCAAGGTGACAACAGCGACATTGTGGCAACGGATTCGCAGAAAAACACCGTCTATCTGTTGGCCCGCAAGCACGGTCTCAAGTCGCCGGAGGAGTTTGGCGTGCTGCTGTGTCACCACTTTCTGAGCAAGTATCCGCACGTGGACGAGGTGTCGATCCACATCGACGAGTACCCTTGGTCGCGGATGGGCTTCGGTACGGGTCCGTACACAGACTTGCACAACCACGCGTTCGTCTTCACACCAACCGCCATCCGGTACACGGACGTTACGCAGAAGAGAACGGGTGAGGCGAACAAATGCGCGCAGTCTTCGTTAATCGTAGCTAACGGCGGCCTTATTTCTCGCTCCAGAAACCAAACCCACCATCGTGAGTGGCCTGACGGACTTGCGAGTGCTCAAGACGACGCAATCGGCATTCGTAAACTTCGTCAACGACGAGTATCGCTCGCTGCCGGATCAGCACGATCGAATCTTCAGCACGGTTGTCCGCTCGTCCTGGCAGTACTCAACGGTGACCGGCGTGGACTTTGACTACTGTTGGAACAAGGTGAAGCAGTGCATCCTGAACAACTTTGCCGGGGAAACCGAAAAGGGCATCTTCTCGCCCAGCGTCCAGCACACGCTGTACCTAGCCGAGAAGCAGGTTCTCGAGACGATCCCCGAAATCTCGTCGATCGACATGACGATGCCCAACAAACACTACTTTACGTTCGACTTCAGCCGATTTCCCAAAGTGATCAACGAATCCGAGCTGGGCGAGGAAACGGTCTACACGCCGGTCGACAAACCGGCCGGCATTATTTACGCCCAGCTCGATCGGAAATCGGATCAGCACATGAAAAGTAAACTCTAGGGCCGGGCCCCACCGCACCGCATGGGTGGTCCACCGCACGGCATGGGTTAAGTAAACGTAGCTTAAGTGCTTATGATGGTCGGGTGTTTACTCTACGATCTACTTCTATCGTCGAAGGAATTGCTATGGGACTGCAAGATGAAACGACTCAGTTACTATTAGTCGTACTTCACGAATTGAAGTTACTGGCGTCTTAAATTTAAAATAATAATACAATGAATAAAGTTTTGTACAAAATCAACACCTTTTTTAATGTAACATTATGAACATATTTTTTTTTATATTTGAATGAGATCTACTTACCGAACGCAAGTTCCTTCATGATGCCTTCAAAGTTACATAATTGAACTGGCGATCTGATTCCCGGGAAATAATTACGTTTTCAACCCAACCCTTAGTGCCCTTCTTAGGCCGCAATGTGTGCACGAACCCAAGTCAAACAAAATGGAGCTATGGAGTGTGATGATCGACTCAGGTGACCACCTCTATCGCCGCCCAGTATTTCGTCACTCCACGGCCACACGCCATGACCAGAACGGGACAAACAGAAATCTGGACAACGGCAAGCGGTGCTAAGGGCGATAAAGGAAGTTTCACTTTTTACCAGACACCGGCACCGGAAGTGACGCAACGCATTTCGCGCCAACCAAAAGGACGTCCGACGGTGAAGAGACACTTTCCGAGTAAACGCCAAACGCAAACGTTTGTGTCAACAAAGGCTTACCTTAAAGACTCTGGCAGCAAGAGTAGGGATGGTGTCGCCCCATCGGGCGGGCGGTTTACTCTTGGGTCGGTCGGCAACGTGTGGCTCATTAAAATATGGATGAGCACAAAAGATGTCCGCTTATCCGGTGACACGATCAGTTCGCGGTTGAAGTTCGCCAGCGAGGGATCCACCGAAGACGGTTCGTCTTGGGCATCATCTAATAGCGGCGTTCTCGTTGCAAGTGAAAATCGGCCGCCAAGTGATGGACAAAGTGTAACCCACAAAGGGTGACCAGTGACCGAAAGATGGCAGTGTCGATTAGCAAGTTCGCGACTTTGACTTTATTACTATTAACTGCAGAGTTACGGTGCGGTGTTCATGCGGTCGATTATGGCAATCATATCTCGGTCAGCAATGGCCAAACCAGTGGCGAAGCGTATTTCCAGATGATCAACGATTTTGATCGACTTCCGGTCGAGAGTTCGGGCCAGATCGGATCACTAGCGCACGGTGCTGCTGGTGATCGTCGCAGTGTCGTTGAATGTGGCGGCGTCTACAAACGGCTACAGAGCGAGATCCGTTCGCCCGAGTATCCGGACGCAGGCTACCAGCCAAATCTGCACTGCGAGTACACGTTCAAGTCTCCGTTCGTGTGCAGCAACCAGTACCACTTCCAGTTCCTGGACTTTGCTCTCGAACCGTCGCGCAATTGCACCAAGGATCGGGTCGTCATAGGCGAGGAGGAAATTCTGTGTGGCACGGTGATCGGATCGAAGCTGTACGATGCTCCCGGGGGTCTGCTGCGGATGAAATTCGTTAGCGATGCGTGGCGATCGGAGAGAGGCTTCCGGATTCTGGTCACCCGGCAACCGTGTGGGGACGATAACGACGCAGAAGAGTCGTCGACGGCGTACACAGTATTCAGCACCATTCAGGTTGCCGACGAAACAGAGCCAAGCGTGGAAGAGTCCACCACGATGTCGGCGCCCGCTAGCGATGAGAAGGTACTGAGCAGTCGTCAGGACATCCCTCCCGAGTTTAATCCCGGTGGCAACGGGTACTTACCGCCTGTGACCGTACCACCAGCAGCGTACCCTCCGACGGGCTATCCACCGGCGACGTATCCTCCCCAGGCATACCCGTGTCCGGTGCCGCCGTGTCTGTATCCACCGTGGGGTTGTACTCCACCCAACTATCCGCCGTTTCCCGCGTTACCTCCACGCCCGGTGCACTGTGATCCAAGGTATCAATCGTGTCCACCAACGTATCCTAGCTATCCGTTGTATCCTCAGCAACCACCACAGTACCCTGGCTGTGTCCCAAATCAAGGATGCATTCCTGGCCAGGTCCCACAGTACCCTCAGTACCCGACCTATCCAGGATACCCGTCTACCACCGGAACGGAAGGAACTAACTCGATCGGTGGCCCACCGCCCGGCTATGAGCCAGTGAAGACGGAAATGGGTGCCGAATTTCCCGAACCAACCACAGAGCGTACCCCCGAGCCTCCCGAGAGCCAAGTGTCGTTCGTTCCCGGACCGGGACACGCTTGCTGCCGGAACACGTTCAGCCAGCGTCGGTTCTATCTGTCGAGCGCCAACTTTCCCTCCCAGTACACCAACAACCAGGACTGCGTGGTACAGATACAGCGCTACTCGCCAGCCACCTGCCGGTTGGTGGTCAACTTCAAGTTCTTCGCCCTCGGTAACGACCAAGTTCCAGCCTGCCCCGGCGGATTTGTGGAGATCGATGGACGACGTATCTGCGGGTGCCACACGGGCCAAACCTACCGGACCAGTGACTTTGGACCGTACCAGCATAAAACCATTCGCGTCCACACTGACGCCGGCCGATTCCCGGTGGTGCAGGGCTTCGTGCTCGAAGTCTTCCAGGAAGAGTGTTCACCGCGAGTCCCGCTAAAGCGCAGCGACGACACGGATCGGTTAGTCCAGCGGCACGTGCAATGGCCACCGGCAGCGCGGAACGGGCTCGACTATGAAATGGTTCGCGTCGAAGGAAAGCAACTTCGCGGGCCACTCAAAGCGATTCGCACCACGAACACTACCACCACCCAGGAGACTACGCACCAGTATTATTACTACAACGGGGATGATGCTCAACCGGTGCAACTGGCGAGGGAACCGTTGCCGGTTGGGGCCGAAACACTCCTGCGGCCGGTACACTACTACCCGGGATCGGACTATGGGGAGAAGTTTGCTCAACCCATCGCCGCCCAGCAGCAGAGCGCAAACCGATGTGTCTTCACGACGGCCGATTGGTTGCGCCTTAAACTCGACTGGTTGTGGATCTTCAAGCCAGTTTGCTTAGCCTAGCCTTTATCTATGAAAAAAATAATAAAAAGTGTATAAAAAAGAAGACCAACCACTCCTATACCAATTCTGTGAGAGTTTAACTGAGGTCTATAGAACTACTTCAAAAGGTTGAAACACATCTTAATAAATGAAAGTTCACTTCAGTTTCACTTCTTTATGCTCACAGCTCTCAAGAGCGTATCATGCAACAACATTCCTGAAGCTCCGTAGGACATTCCTCAGTTAAAAATTCCTACATTCCGTTAGGGAGGCAATAATTAACACCTACGACGTAGATGAACATTTTTGCTATCGTCGTTGAAGGTGCGACCATTACGTAGGATGTTAATTTGGGGGGACGAATGCTCATAAGTGACAATTGTTTAAAGTTGGTCACCTATTTGCGGAAAAAAGGAACTTTTATTTGAAATGCATTAAAAGTATAACATTTTCATTTGCATCGGGGCGACTGCGTGGCGTTCATTAATTATGTTCCATTCGTGTACACGATTCGTCACGCATTCTTCACCGTCGTCGTCGTCGTCGTGAGTAATGCATTTACAGAAACGCTTTATAGCAAAAAGCTAACAACAAACGAACCGGGGAGAAACCGATGACTAAAGACGGAAGTCACACCGAAAGAAACGAATTGTCTGCGAAACCTGGCAAAGAAAGTGCCAGGTGAACAAGGCAAACTCTATGCGTTTACGAACAAACAACAGAAACGTGACAACGGAACTCGCTTAAACAGCTCCAAGCCTTTCGTGCTGCAGTGTAGGTCAAGGTTAAGCCATTATTTATTGAACAGCGATTGCCAATTATAGACAACGGGCCCGATGACACGTGTACAGCCTGTATAATTTTATTAACCCACCCAGAACCGAACGATAACCGAAAGGAAGTTTACAATTAAGTGCCCAAAGTTACCTGTTATCGCGCTAACGCCAACGCTCCCGATATATAAAGACAACCTGAACAAACCCGTTCGAAGTTGTATCAATGATAAGGGTCGAAGGTTTGCGCTTCAAATGGCTCAGCCCCAGCGTGGGCCTTGGAACGCCAGATCGTCACGAAGTTTCCGCTCCATCAAGTTCCACCAAACTATTTCCATTTACCTTTCGAGCCACGAACGACTCACGCTTGACGCCTCGCCATCAAATTCGGATAAGTAGAAGGAAGGTCCTTTCTGCCACCTGCCCTGCTGAATGAAGTACGGCGCGCTTGTTGCAACATTTATTTCTTTACTTTTGAAGGTTTATTAGATTTAATATTCATTTATTAAGTAGATGATGAAAACTTTAAACTCGCAATTTTGGGGTGCACAATATTTGTCCGGCTTCACTTTGAGCCTTTTGTGGATGATTGACGTAGTGGGATGTGAGTGCTCTCTATCTCTCTCTCTCTCTCTGTATCGTAGATCAATTAGTAATTTTACATGATTTGTGTCTCTGCCGGTCGCAGTGGTGGCCAGACTGACTGAAATTCGCTGCCTTCGGAAGGACCTTCTACATGATTGAGAAACAAACAAGATACACTTACAGACAGAGCTATCGTACAGGCTGCTGTACAATCATTCTCTGATTCTTGAGTCTTGAGGTCTCGGGCACCCACAAAAGGGAACTTATAACGCGACAGGTGACCAACTCGCGGAATTGGTTAGTACGATTAAATGTGCCTTGTTTCGTGCCTACGCTGTGCATTGAATGTAGCCCTTCTAAGGATTCTAAGCCCCGAGGGTCTTTTTACAGGTATTTTTGTGTATTTTGTTGTATTTTGTTTTAACATTGCTATTCAGCAGTGTGCCCTTTCGGTCCACAAACACGAAGTGAAGATCGAAAAACTCACCAATACGAGCGGACCATTGGAAAACTTTTGTACTTTGGCCAGAAACTCTAGGGATGGCCTCTCGGGATGCCAAGGTACGTGGGAGCTCGTCACAACACGCCGTCTGCCGCCATCCTGTATCGAGCGAGCTCGTCTACTGCGCCGTTGGCCGCCCGCGTCCTTTAACCAAAGAACCGAATCTTAGTCAAGATGGCCTTTGGCGGGCGCCTTCGGTTGCAGAAGCTAACCGGCTGCTGGGGGTTGCCAGCGCGGTTGTCGTGAAGGCCCATCAGCAGCTTAAAAACATCATCGCGGCTCGGAACGCACAGATAGCGGGCTCCGTTAACATACCTGTGGGAAGACCCCAAGCATAGAATAAGAAACTCAAATCAGTTGATCCGGAAACTAGAGTGGCCAACTTATCGAAGTAACTTAATTCCCCGAATTCAATTAAATTTTCCCACGCCTAAAACAGCCGTCGTTAAATCGACCGTCAGTAACTGATTTCCCTTTTTCTAGTCTCCTCAAAGTTTCTGTTAGCTTGCGGAAGATATGAAAAGTGGCAAAACAACCATCCGGAAGGAACCTATAATTTGCATTGAATACAAATACACCTTGCACTGAAGAAGGGCAAGAACCAATTTGGAAAGAAGTAATTCATCTTCGATTCGCTTCCAATTGGCCAATCCACTTCAATCGACCGGCGTTCTGCGACGGCTCTCATCATCGTGAAACTTCAATCAATTTCCATTTCCCAATCTTCTGAAAGACGAAGCAACAATATTTACACTTACGTTTGACTGCGTGAGTTCTGACGCTTCCAGGGGTAAGGCCGATAGTATCGTCCAGTCCGTTTGTAGCCGTTGGATGTGAACTGCTGGGTCACGATCCGTCCTGCACGTTCGCCATCATTGTAATCATCGTCGTCATCCTCATCGTTGTTATCCTTGCTCATTCCGTTGTTGCTCTCCGATTGCGAGCCGGCCGCATCCTCGACGTACACAATTGGCAGCGGTCCCTCGGGGGGCAACTCCGCCAGCAGCTTCATCAGCAGATTCGATTTGATTTCGATGTCCTCCTGCTGCTTGATGCGGTCCAGTTGCTCACGGATCAAATCGATGCTCTGCACCGGCGTGCGGCCATCCTCAGCGCCCAAAAACGACCCGTCGTCGGGCTCCACCATCACCGGGGGCCGACTGTTGAAACCCAACGGCAACAGCAGTGGATTGTCCCCAATTTCGTTCGATGTTGGACCGAGCGCAGCCATTTCGACTGTGTCTATTGGGCCCCCGGGGCCTGTGAAATCTGAAATTGAAAAACCGTCCACGGATCAACGAAGGTGTCGCCATGGACGAATGGCCCTAGAGTTGCCCTTTGAAGGTTAAGGAATGGATGGCCTATGGAAATAATCGTTCGGTGTGAAATGCAAACAGAACAATATTTATGCTTCAGATTCGGTCAACATCCAACATTAGGGGCCAACGCTAACTATTGGACTAGTAGAAGCTCATTTGGAACGATCTGCTGGTATGCAGTGTGAAGAAGAAATTTAAACGTACCCCAATAGGTAATTGAGCCAGAACGACATTTAATGGCTTTGGTATCCATTAAAATGATTGTTAAAATTGGAGCAGCCCATTTCAGCAGTTACAGTTGAGCCTATCTTTCATTGCAAATTACTGCTTTTAATTTTCTACGATATCGATATTGATCAATAAAAAGTTAATTTAATTACAAATGGTCTGCAAATGAAATTAAAAGGGAAAATGTGCACGCTGGTAGAGGGTAACTTAATTTGAGTCACTTACCATCTTCCCGGCTCACACCGCCCAAAGCGACAGCCGGCAGTGCTTCGAATGCCGAAACGGTATCGCCGGCCGGTCTTACCAGTGGTCTCCGATCGGAATACCAACGATGGTGAGGTGGAAAAGTCGCAAAGGTTTGCCGAGTACGATGACGATGACCAGATTCTACAAGTTCACGAGCGGTAAGGCCACCTCCACTCGAACCGATAGCCGGCACCAGGTCGGAGTGTTTTTGGACGGAAGGTAGGGTGCGAAACAGCGAATCCAAAGGATGTCCAGAGGTTTCGTAGCACCAGACTACCAACGAAAAACACAGGAACAGCAGGGCAGTACCGAAGGTATGTGACATTTTCTTTTCGTTGCCCCCGAATACGTTTGGAACTCTGCGGAACTAACGTCTATTCACTGACGACACTAATGAACTCACTTCACTGACTGCCTTATGAACGGCATTACATTTACGGAAATAAGGAGCTACACTTTCAGTTGACCAGGAACTCTGGATGCGATGAGCCACTCCTATTCCATTGATCACAATTGTCGCGTGCGTGACTATTGGTACTTGACGAAAATAGGCATCATTGGGATATGTTCAGGACTGCCACTTCAGGCGGAATGCGTGCAGTTTTGGCAGTGAAAATTTTGTGACATTGCTACACCTTTTTGTTCTAAAAAGAGCTAAAGAATGCTAATGCTTCCCTTAGTATTTTGCGAAAAAATGACGACTATTCTAAACGCTTTATTTGTTTCCTTGTGTCTGACAACAACAACCTGCATGAAATGAATACCGATTACTTTTGCGATGCATAAACTCCCCGAATATCAAATGTGGTTTCTCTCCCATCATATCCTTCAAGGACCTCACCACTTTCATCAATCCAATGTTCAATGTTTCGTATCTTTGGCCCTTCACCGTCATCGTTCAACCTGTGGGCGGTGTAATTTGGTCCACCGACAACTGGTACTCCGTTCAGTAAGTAAAAAAACTTTGTCCTAACCGAAAGACCAATAAGACCCGGCAATTAATAAAACTAATGAGTTCCGGTCAACGGGGAGCTTTCCGCGAAAAGCCTAAATCGATTTACCACCGTCAGAGGCGTAGGCGAACCGGACAGTCCACCCCATCGAGGAAACAAGCATCAAAGTCGTACGCCACTGAGTATCAAAAGAATTTAATTTCATTCATTCTGGTAAGTGTTGATCGTTTCATTAAATTTCCCACAAGCTCAACGCAATTAACACAGTTAAACGGGTCTTTGAGAGAATGAGTAAGATCGATGACTTGCCATTACATTAAACTACCTCAACAACAATAAGGCTTGGATAAAATCGCTTGGCGATCTTATCTAATCCCTGTGGCCACAAGCCTTTTCATAAGTTCTTCAAAAGCCGCAATAAAGGTACCTCCCGCAAAATAACGGTTTAAGCTGTCCTGTTTTTTTGCTGACACTTCCACCACCGCTGCAGTATCGGCTAAAATATGCAGATATTACGCGAAGAAGTAGCATAAAAATAAGCCATAACCATTGACGCCCCCGTAGCGATGATCAGATGAGGTGTTAAAAGGGTGACCCAACCAAAACGTGCTAAGGGGGAGCCATAATTTCGATGATTCCGGTTCGAATTATGCTTGCCGTTTTTGAACTTTGGATACGGTACTCAGGGAAACGGAGTTTATTTACCGAGCAACCCATTCAAATATGCTCCACCTGGGTTCCGGCGTCGGGTGCGGCGATGGTACGACCCCAGCTAAGTTCAACCGAAATTAATGCTCACTGTTGAGTTGCAGAGGATAATGTTCTGTTCAAGAAACCTTAAAAAGAGAATAAGCGAACACGTGCTAGAAACACGGGAGTCTATTTGTGTGTACGGTGTGTCGGAAAGGGTTTTTGATTTTCCGGAAGGAGACCATAACTAGCAGGTTTTAGGATACCCTTTTCCCTATTGAAGACCCTACTTTTGATTCAATTACCACTTGTTGGATGATTTTTGCAATGTTTAGAAAAGGTTACCTGTAAGTTTCCCATGCACGATGTGGTCCCGTGGACTTCTCTCACAATTTAAACTATGTATCGTTGAAATAGCTTTTCAGAAAAAATATAATTTGGGTCACTAAAAAGATGTACTCGTATTCTTTACTCGTTTTACATATACGTAGAAAAATGGTACGACTATACTACAATTTAACTTTATTTTTCTATCAAACGATCCAACGATTCATCGAACTAATCGAAAACCAGGCACCATAGTCATCAATTATTTAGGAACATTATACACAACACTCAATGAAACCCACAATGTACAAAAATCTCTGCTCTCCGGAATGATGACTATATTTGGGCAGAACAAACCTTCAAACTAATTTAATTGTGACCGATCACTTATCGAAAGTGTTCCATTTCGGTTCGATCATCGATATTCGATTACGGAACCTATGTTTATTCGATTGAGCTTAATGGCTTTAAGTGGCCAATACAAACCGACGGTAGGCAAACAGTCGTGCTATCTTAAACCCACGCTGCTGGCCGCACATTTTTGCTACCGGCCGCTGATTAGCTTAAGTATGTTTGTCTTTCCCCAAATACACTATTGCGGTCGTTCGGTTTCGCCCACGAACGCCAGAAAACATATTCGGCCACGCAAGTCATCACTCGAGAATTTTATAAGCATAAATCGCTCTGGCCATCGGTGGTCTGCTGACCTATTTATGGTGTTTGCTCAAACATTAGCTATCGAAAATAAACTGCATGGATCACTGCGTGGCCCGTTCACATTATTTTCTACACCGCGACACTAGACCCCAAAGGACGAAACCACACGGCACCACCGTAAACACTTAAAACTTTTCGAGCTCGACGAAATAGTGTTTTCCAACGGAATACTTCTCTGTATCGGTTTGCTGTGTCGTCACAGGCTTTATGACAAAACTTTTAAACTACATCACTAATACCACCTCGTTAATGCACCGGAACCAGACCGGAAGTTCAAGCGAGACTCACACCACGCCCGGTAGCTTCGTAGTAGCGACCAGCAAACGACCACTTGTTGAAAGTTCGATTGACGGATGTTTCGCCACGCCACTGGCTTTTATATTTCCGTCGGCGAACACTCTATCAACCGACAGGACCTTCTAACTCCCTGTTCCGGTAGCGTTCGTTCTGAGTTCATTCGATTCGGATATTCATTCGAAAGCTTCTTTCATGAAGTGTTTTCTTTTGACATTTTCCTTTTTAGCGAACACGATGGTGCGGTGATGGCGGCAGCAGGTCCTATTACGGATAGTAGGAACGAATTTCATTCATAAAATGCTTCGCGGGTTGACGGGCACGAAGGTGAGTCCTTCGGAAGCTTTCGTTTTTCGTCGGCGTCCGGGATCGCGATTGGAATGAACGCCGTCGAATGAACGGACTCTTGCTGTGTGGATGCAATCCACGATGATTAATGTTTAGAAGGTGTTTGATGCTTGCTGACTATGCTACAGAAGTTCAATAAATGTAGCGAAAGACTCTTATTGTTATCAAACATGTTAATAAAGAGAACAATTTTTGAATGTGTCAAATGTTTGCAGAATATATTTTACCAATTCATTACAAAAATTCAGAAAACTTCATCATATGATCTGTTCGATAAAGTAGCCGCACATCCGGTGCTTCTAATAACAACCATTTATTTATACGCAAATTTGCTACCATAAAATATTGGTTCCTCTTTATCACAATGGTGCACTCACGTACATGCACTAGCAACATCTTTCACTACGGAGAAACCGGGTAGTCGAAACCGAAAGAAACACTACAAAAGTTAATGGTCAACCGGATCACAGACAAAATTCGTCATACTTCCTTGCACCTTGTGCAGCGTTTGCCACCTTTGGACTTCAAATTTCGATCGGTGGGCCTTCTACGGTTGTCGCGATCAGATCGCTCACTTGCCAAATCCTTTCTTGGTTTTCTTCTTTTCCAGCACGATTATTTCGTCCGCCACGTTATAAATGTCCGCCACAGTCTGGAAAAATGAGAGAGCGATAAGTGTTGACCTCTGGTGTCCGTGGTGCAACCAAGTTCTTACGTCCGCTTCCTTCAGTTTCGTTATCTTCGGATCCTCGTTCCGCACCTGGCGGGCCTTTTTCTTTTCCATCAGCGACTTGTCGAGCTCCTCGCGCAATCGTGCCTCTTCGGCGGCTTCCGCTTCGGCATCCAGCAGTTCCTGCTGCTGTTCAAGCGCCAACAGTTCCTCCTTCGCGGCGTCTGCCTCAGGATCCGCTTCGCCTGGATCACGCGGCGGTTCTTCAACCCCGGCGGGCACGTTATCCGAATCTTGGTCCACTTCCGACTCATCGCCCGAATCCTTGCTACCCTTCTCTCCCTTGGCCGCCAGTGAAGTTTCCAAATCCTCCGGCGAGTCCGGGTGGTTCATCGAAATGTAGCCCTCCTCGGGTGACGACGACTCCTGGAACTCGTTCACCTCATGCTGACGCTGCATCTGGTGCTGCCTTTGGTTGCGCCGGTTCCGACGCCGCTCGGCCTTGCTGCCCTCGACCTCCGTACCAAGGCCACAGCGCTCGTCCGGCACGTCAAAGTCCCGCTTCTGTATGGTGCGCCCCAGTTCCTCCCGTTGCTGCATCAGCAGCGACCGCAGGTTCAAGTCCCGGGACGGGCCCTTCTTCGTCTTCATGCGCAGCAGATTCAACGAGCGATCGTTTTCCTCGATCATGTACAACTTTTCCTGTTCCAGCAACGCTTCGCGCTTCGTGCGCTGCTCGATTTCCCGATCCCGGCTCTGGTCCTCCATCTGCAGCCGTTCACGTTCCCACCGGTGGCCCTGTTTGATCAGCCGTTCGGCGTTTTTCTCACGAATCGTTTTCAACTGTAACGGAATGGAGGACACATTAGTGTGACACGATCGTTAACACTTGAGCATTCGGCTAACCTTTTCACGTTTGTTCAGGATGTTGACGTTGGTCTTTTGGTTCACCAGAAACACCGAGCTGGTCATCTCCTCCGGAATGCTGTCGCCCGCTCCCGAAAGGATCAGATTGCGCTCTCGCTCCAGCTCTTTGGCCTTTGAAGGGCGGAAAAATACAAAGTCTTTAAAAACGTACGACTAGTGTTACTCTATTAGACATCTATTGGTATCCCCAATTCTTGACTACCAGCCCAAGTCGCATAAAGAAGGTGACAATTGGGGCCTGCTTACCAGCACAATGCTATGGAGCGGGACCAGGGATTTGGGACAGTTCTCAAGGCAATACCTTCCGTCCAGGATCAACTGTTTCTGGCGTTGCCATTCTCGATGCTAAGCGCACGGTGATGGAAGCGAACGATGTTGATGCGTGCCATGAATTGTGCAATTAAAGCGCGATGCATTTATGGACATGGCGTGTGGTTTCGAGGATTCGTTTTGAAAAATTGGTGCGGTTGAGCGACGTGTTGGTATATGTGGAAAGAATGAATAATGAATACTATGAGCAATAATATAGAGACAACAAATACTGGAAAAATGAGAGAAGCGTAAGCGTAAAAAATTAGAAACATTTCAAATGTTGCAAATAAAAATATGATAAATGCCACATTTGTATGATTGAATAGTCGGCTTCGGTGACCATGATATTGATATTGAGTTTTCGAATTGAAGGAAAATTTTACGGTTTACCAAACATTCTTACATTCTTTGAATTGTTTTCAACACTTTATTGCCAACTAAATTGTTGTTCATACATTAGTCTAAGAAAATTGCAAAAACAGTGACCTCAACTCATGAGTCAGTGCCTCCCACTTGGGTCGTGTCACTAAAAGCGATCCAATCGAATTACCATCATGTTAATGATATTTAATACCGTATCATCTCAATCGATGAGCATTCCCTGTCGCGTTTGAGT